>NC_057799.1:306948182-306949602 GCF_018294505.1 Triticum aestivum
CACCACAACAAATGAACCAAACGTTAACTGAGCACCACATTGCACAATATAACATACTCCTAATAGAAGATCAGACAGTTAACCAAACCAAGCATGCTTAAAAACTTAGAAATATAGAAATTGTATTTGTTTCTCATGTATTTAGTACAGCCAAGTTCGATTTACTTCTCACATGGTATACAATAACAGAATGCACCCACAGCTATTGAACATCGCATTGCAGAATTGAACCAAACTGTTAACTAAACACCACAACAAATGAACCAAACGTTAACTGAGCACCACATTGCGCAATGTATACCAAACCAAGCATGCTTGACAACTTGGAAATATAGCAATTGTTTTCGTTTCTCATGTATTTTGTAAAGATAAATTCGATTTATTTCTCACATGGAAGACAATACAAAATTACATCCTGAAGAATTGAACATCACATTTGTAGAATTGAACCAAACAGTTAACTGAAGACGACAACTAATTAACCAAATAATTAATAAGTGAGCACCACACTGCACGACATATAGAACATATACACTAGAGCAACAGATTGAATGGTAAAATTAGATAGCACAATTCACTAGAATTTGTTAAGAAAAGGCAGGAGCAGCACATGCAACGGGTAAACCGAGCATGCTTAACCGGCATAGCTAGCAAATGGCAAGGTGCTCCTCCAAGATATTGGGGTCGGCACGAATGGCAGCCCTCGCGACCTCATCCGTGCGTGCGGCCGCAATTCGCTTCTCCGCTACCAAATGCTCCTTGAGCTCCTGGCTATACTGCGTGCACCATGGCTTAGGGCGGCGCTTATTTGGTGGAGGGGTCGGTGATTTGGGTGGAAGGTGTCGCGCCGGTGGTCGGGGCATGTGGGATGTGGAAGGAGGAGGAGGATGGGGGTCGAGTGTGGATTACCTGCATGGATACACTACAAAAAAAGACACATCCGTGACATTTTGGTTCGAACGAATTTTTTTGTCATGCTTATGACACTTCTATGATGATAATTGTGACAAAACCCGGTATCATCATAGATGTGGTGGGCTCCTACTTCTATGACAAAAAATCATGACAGAAAATGGGCTTTTCGTGCTGGGCGGGCCGGAGACGCAGCTGCATGACATTCTTTGGGCCGTCCATGACGGAAAAACTGTGGTAGAGGCGAGGGCGAGGAAAATATCGGGGAGTTCCCGGTTACGGTGGGTGGTCGGGGGCCGAGCGATGCGCGTTTTTCTCATACACGTATGCGCGTGTGCGAGGTGTTGCGCTCTAACTGAACCCGAACGAGGCGTTGGGCTCTAACTGAACCCAAGCGATTGCACTAGCTACGTTACTGAACCCGAGCGATCTATCCCTTGCTTTTAACTGAACTCAAGTGATTCCTTCGCTACTGTTGCTAACTGAAGCCGATCAATGATGCCTCTGG
>NC_057799.1:306949969-306978443 GCF_018294505.1 Triticum aestivum
TAGAGGCCGTTGCCGCTGGATGAACATGACCCCGATCGAGCCGGTTGGGGGTGGATGAACAGGACCCCGTGGAGGGCTGGATGAACAGGACCCCATGGATGGTTGGTTGAACAGTAGCCGGTGGAGGGCTGGATGAACAATAGCCTGTGGAGGGGTGGTTGAACAGGACCCCATGGAGAGGGTTGGTTGAACAGTAGCTGGTGGAGGAGCGGTGGAGGCTAGATGAACAGGAGCCCGTGGATGAACAGTCGCAGGTGGAGGCTGGAGGATGTCGACGGTGGATGAACAATAGCTCGTGAAGGCAGTCGACGATGGAGATTAACAGTATCCCATGGAGTCCCATTTTGCGTTACGCCACACCCCTCCCAATGAACAGGACCCCCGTTTCGACCGTAGCGCTCCAACACAAGTCCGTTTCCTCCATTTTGCGGTACGCCACACCCCTCCCGATCAACAGGACCCCGTTTCGACCGTAGGAGGTCCAAGAGAAGTCCGTTTCCTTCGTTTTGCGGTATGCCAGACCCCTCCCGAGGAACAGGATCCCGTTTCGACCGTGGCCGGTTGAACACAAGGGCCGTTTCTTTCGTTCTGCGGTACGCCATGCCTCGTTTCGATCGGTTGTTCTATCCAAGCCGGTTGGCTCCTGATGAACACGACGTATTCCGTTGCCCTCCCCATGAATACGACGATGATGCAGTTTCTTTGTTCCGACCCAGCCATGTACACGAGCCCTGGCCGTACGTATGCGCGAGTAGGCGTTCGAGACCCCGCCCGTATGTACGTACGTGGCCGTATTTTCTTTCTTGCACCCTGGCTATACGTACGTATACATGCTACGTGCGCGCCTCTACTACGACATGTGCGCGCCTATACTATGACACGTGCCCTTCCTTACACGACCATGGTTCATCGCTGCAGCCTGCAGACAGACCGATCGTATGTACGTACACGTTCGCGACCAGAATAACAACGCTACATACGCTTCGACCAAGTGGGTTCCGACTGTCAGGCACTTTCTTGCGTGCAAAGATGTAGCTGGTGGGTCCCAGCAGTCGGGGGGGACATTTTTTTCGTGAAATACTGTGGCCCGTCTGGTGGGTCCCTGCTATCAGGTGGAGGAGTCATTATTTTCCACGTAATAAGGAGGCACTTGCGCCGTGGACCCAACTGTCAGCCTCTCCACGTATAGTACTCTTTCGATGGAAGTCGTTCCTTGACCACGTTGACCATGCCGCGCTGAGAGCACCAGGGCGGTGGACGACGGCGAGGCCTAGGAAGGGGATGACACGGAACTGGGGACGACGCGGCAGTGGATGCCCATGCGGAGAGGAGTACGAGGGTTCACGGGTTCGGCTGCGGTGTAAGGCTGCCGTCGTCGCAGGGCCTGGCCAGCGGTGGGGGTAGTAGGGGCGGTGAGGCCTCTGCGGCAGCACAACCAACCACGGGAGGCAAGAGCACGCAGTGGTTTGGACGGCTGGAGCAAGAAAATGAGAGGTTGAAGAAGCAGGACGACCGTTGGATGTTAACAATCCAACGGTCACTGGTGATAGAATCGTTTGTTGACTAAGTTGACAAAGCCCTCTGTCCGCGTCAACTTAGTAGGCCCACAAGTTAGCCTCCCACTATGGTGGGTCCCAGCTAGCAGGGGGAGTATTCATTTTTTGTGCGTAATAAGCAGGCACTTCCTTGCGTGCGAAGATATAGCTGGTGGGTCCGAGCTGTCAGCGGGAGTATTCATTCTTTTTGGCGTAATAAGGAGGTACTTGCTTACGTGCAGCCATGGACCATGTGGGTCCCAACTGTCAGCCTCTCCATGTACGTCCCTCTTGCGATGTTGTCGTTTGTTGACAACGTTGACCACGCCGTGCTGAGAACACCAGCGCGATGGACGACGGCGAGACCCAGGAAGGGAATGACCCGGAGGCGACGAAGCCACAACAATGGAGGGATGTGGGTGAGTAGAGGGATGGCCTGGCCAGCGGTGGGAGTAGTAGGGGCGGTGAGGCTTGCACGGCAGGAAAGCCGGCCACGGGAGGCGGGAGCAGGCGGTCCCGCTGGCGCTGGATTTGGCGGCTGGAGCAATAAGATCAGATATTGAAGAAACACGACGGCCGTTGGATTGACATCCAACAGTTACGTCTGCTATAATCGTTTGTTGACGTATATAATAAGTAAAAAAATCTTGCATACGCGTCAACTTAACAGGCCCACAAGTCAGACCATTCCCTATTTTTTAATAATATATATAGTTCATTGCAACTTCTTATGCAATTTATTGCAGTCCGTTTTTTTGTTGGCCAGGGCCAGGGTTAAAAATTTAAATGATATTCCGCATATTTCTTTGGGTTCCAAACTATTTTTAATACCGAAATGTCAAGCCAGATTTAAAGTACTTTGAAGATATATTTAAATTAGGTTAAAGCCCATTGAAATAGGAATCTGAAAATGTGATTTTTTTAGAAATTATAGAGTAATTGCCAATTTGTCATCTAATTTTATATTTACAACCCATTTCATATTACTTTCAAGATTTGCATGCGTCTTGAAAGAGTTGCAGCCCATCAGGGCGTAGAAAAATAAGTAGGCCTGGATTGGGTATTCTTCAGAAAAAATAAACTGGGCTCATTTTCACAAAGAAAAAATAGCTCGGCTGGTCATATGGTGAACATAAAATATAAGCCTGGGCTAGACGGGCCACAACCCAGTTGAAACCCTGCTCTGTATCAACAATAACAACAAAAAATACTGCTCGAGCAGCTACGTCCCAGGTGTCAGACGATCTTGTGTTGTTCTCTTGTCTATTGACTATATACGCTGACAATGTTGTGGGTCCCAGATGTCAGGAAACCACTAGGAGGAAGCATTTTCTTTTTCCATACGCTGACAATGGAGTATATATAACAAAAAATGAGGAACTTCCTTGCGTCCGGCCATGGACATGGTGGGCCCCTACTGTCATCCTCTCCATGTATAGTCCTTTGCCGATTCCTGTTGTTTGTTGACCATGTTGACAACGCAAGAGGGCGGCGCCGCGGCAAGCGCACCAAAGCGCGCGGAGGACGATGGCGAGGCCTCGGACGTCGACATTAATGATTTAGGAGACGGTGGGGCGGCGATGCATGCGCTAAGGCACAGCTAGCCGTGGGAGGCGGAAGCAGGCGGCCCCGCCAGCGCTGGTTTGCTTTTGGCGGCTGGAGGAAGACAGGACTGAAGAAACACAACAAACTATAAAAGCAGCAGGAGTACTTAACAACCTTAACTGAAACCAGTAGGGGCACTTAACAACCATAACTGAAAGCAGTATGAGTACTTATACAGGTTCAACCGTACAAAACACGCCTCGAACAGTGCTACTTTGCCTACAGTTAACCAAGGGTGAGGCCTCCAAGCCCCAGGACAAGGACTAGGCGCCACCCCGCGCATCCACATCCTTATGAAAGCGGCTTCATCTCGCAATGTGGTCAATAAACAGTATATTCGCTTTAGAGCCATGGAAAAGCAGGAACATAATCTTCTGTCCTATTCTCCAAGATGGACGGGCCTTCATTATTTGAGACCACCCATGAATAAGTATATTTTCACCTCCAAGGGGAATGGAGTAGGTCGACATAAACATCATGTTGTGACCAAGCGCAAGTCTGACCCAACCATGGTCAGGCATCTGTATAGGAACAATAGAACTGGGCAGTTTCAAGAAGATCATAGCTGTAAAACTGTGTATAAGCAAGAGTTTATGAACAACATATATAACAGAAAACAGCTCGTACCATAAGTTTCTCGACACAGTTGGACCTGTTCAACGAGTGCAGCAGTGGCACACATATCCCACGTGGCCTGCCACCATTGAAACGCCCCACAAGGACCTCAAGACAATCAATAAAGTGTAGGAACTTGTGGATGTCATCCCAGTCAACTTCAGTGCCATCAGTAAAAGTCGAGTTCTTACAGAATAACAAACGAGTAGCCTGCTTAAGTTTGAAAAAAACCTACACGTGCCACCAATTATAAGAAAATATTAGTTAGAAGTAGCATCTTCTTGAGAGATTCGTTGCTACTTCTAAAGTTAAATAGTGATTAGTTAGACAGAATAGGTGGATTAAGAAGTAATTGAGGCAACAAGAAAGAACCAGATACAAAACTAACATGGATGAACAATGGGAACGACGTCGGGGTGGAAGATCGCAGTGAAGATGAGACCAGGTTCTGCTATTTCCATCAACATTCGTGCGCCTACTTTCAGTCCATAACACTTGAGAAAGTTTATCCAAGCCCGGCCATAAAAAAGTAGCGATCTTCTTGGTTCATGAACCCAACTCAGAACTTATATCCATGGCTTCCCTTCACTGTGACCATTAAACTGGTGTATTCAGTTATGGCAAGGCCGAGCATCTTGAGTACATGTGTTCTGGCAGAGCAAGGAATGCACTTCAGGAAAAATAATATGAGAACACAATGTATTCCCCATCCAAATCTAAAAATAATTTCCTCCTTTACGTCAGTGTTGACCATGGTACTAGTACCTTTTATCCAAATTTCCAAATTAGTCGACAGCATGTTCAAAAAAGCCCACCCTCCCGGATAGAAAAGAGGATTCTAGGAACATACTATGCGTGTTTTAAAATCCTGTGTTAGGATGAGAAGGAACAAGTGTGGCGTCTTGCCGAGGACGCAGAAACCTGTAGGGTCCTCGCACTTTGGGCACTGCAAATGAAACACACTAGATTTAGTAGGAAGAAAAATGCATCAACGGCGGCGGCTGCCATCGTAGGATTACCCGCTACCAAGGGACTTGGATTTATCGGGGATGGATGACGAATTCGCACCAGGTTCTCCATGAGAAAACCCTATGCAATCGCCAAGTGGGGGGTTTCTCTGAACAAGCAGACGAGGGATAAGCGGATTCAGGCCCAATGAAATATTGCCGCTTCGTCCGTCCAGCTTACTGCTAAAGCTGGAAAGGTGGGGGTTTTTGTGATTTGACGGGTCATTGGGCATTACTGTGGCGCTATGACCGGCGTGTGTCTACCATGTAGTTGTGCATTCTAATTTGGTGCATATGGCACGTGGACCCCGTTGCCGGATGCCCCACATATCAGCGAAAGGAAGTAGAAAGACAGGAGTAACTAGTTACACATAAATATATTTTTGACAGAGAGATACTCCCTCTGTAAAGAAATATAAAAATCTTTTCTATCACAACTTTATACATAAGAAAAATCAAGGGGAATATATATAACATATATAACTATAAAAAACAGAGTTTTTTTAACACAGTATAGACGAGTTGGTGATGATGGTGTGCCTGCCCTCCTGCAATATAGGCCGTCCGATTTATATCTGATGGATAGGAAGGAAACTATGGCAATTTTGCAAAAAGGTACCCACACACCACTCCACATTTGCAAATAAGGCCTTCCCTCATTCATCCTTTTCTCTCACAAGATAAAATACTCATACAAATGCATCTTGATGTTACGTGCAACGCACCGGCATTATGGGGGTTCAGCTGAGAATATAAATACCCAGACAGGCTCACGGTTCTGGACTTTGGGCCACAAGATGGTGGGCCTGCATGTTTGGGGGCCCACGTGTTCTACCTCAGCGCTTTTCATATTGCAAGCGATCGGTACGACGCTGGTTTTAGATGCTATCGCAAGGCGAATACACAAAATTGAATAAAGCACGTCAGCTGTTAGAATGAAATTTAACAATAGTTCCTAACCAGCAATCAGAGTTGCAATTCTATCAACGATATACCATGTGATAAATAATACTGCCGTACTACTTATACACATAGGACACTTGTTTCACCATGCCAGATTATTACATCAAAATCTCTCAGAGGATAGATCAGTTCGGCAATTGCGTGCTGCTACTGAAGAATTTCAAAGTTGATTTGGACCAGCTCTCCTTGCCGAGAAAGTTTGATTTTGACATCGTCCCCTACCGCAAGATATGATTTAGATTTAAACCTTGACCATCCTTTAGCATCAATCATCATGCGACCATCCTTTGTACTTACGGTATATTGAGAAGGTTCATTCACACCAAGGCTGCGCACAGTAAGAGAAACTTGGCCACGGTCGCCCGGATTGTTGAACGACTCCCTCGTTGCTCTAGGAATTCTCTGTTTGCAAACAAGAAGACATACACAAACAGTTAGATCAACATAGTGAATCATGTGAAACAACATGGAAAGAAAAAAGAATGAAGCACTTGGGCGGCCAATGCTTACCAAGAAGGTGGACATGTCGGTTTTTGTAAGGACTTTGGTATATGAAGTGCGAACTACAGCCCAGTCTGTTGCCGGTGCAACTGCTGGTTCCGTTGCCGCTACACGGGCTAGAGCAGATGCAAGTGCAAGTGTTGGTGCAGGTGTCGAATCTGTTGCTGCTACCCGTGCGACTGGTAGTGCCGCTGCTGCTGCCGGAGATGGTGCTCCTTGTAGAGCTAGTGCCAATGTCGGAGCAGGTGCCGGTGTCGATGACCGATCCTTCGGCAGATCAGCCTGATCCACTGACGCGGTCGGTGCCCAATCCTCAGCTGGATCAGACTGAGCTGTTGCCGCTGTCAGTGCTAGAGCAATTGCTGGTGCTCGATCCGTTGCTGAAGGTGGTACCGATGTGCGAGACAGCGGCGATCATGTCTGGTCTGCTATGATTAGCTTTCTAACTTGACTAGGCTCTGTGACCGTGATCCAGTCTTTTTCTTTATTTCTTTTAAACGCGAGAAGGACTAATTGTGGCGTGTTTGTTCAACCAAACTGCAGTTCATCATAGGGATTGAGCTTGTACTCAGACAACAGACTGATCCAATTTTTTCCAGTAATATGAGTGATGGACAGTGCCTTCATTACTGACACGACATAAGAATTGAAACCTGCAAAAATAGCCATCGTAGAGCAAACCAAACGGTTTATTCTGTGACGAATGCCACATGGCAAAACCTGCATCGTAAAATTGCAGCAAAAGAAAGAAAACATGGCATTAAATCAATAAGATTTAGACAGTAAATCAATAAGATTTACTTGATGTGACACGAGTGAATCCTTACCAGGAAATCACTATGTTGAAGTACTAAACAGAAGATTGATCGTCCAACTACGCGTGGCATGCAGGGCCCCCGCCTACTCCCACAAGCAGGACAGTCCAAAGGTCGTGACGAATCATATGGACCAAACATCCATGGGACTGGAAATCCTGGTGGGTGCGATAAACCCTGCAATGCATACAGATATTGGAGTGTAACCATAATTGATAAACCGTCCTCACAAAAAAGATGATCTGGATACTTCAAAATATACAGACTGAATTGAGTGGACAGACATTAACATAGAATGTTCTCAGGACTCACCACACACCAAAAGCGGCAGTACTAAACAATACAGGGTTCACAAACACAAATCAAGTACTGAACAATAGTACTTACTACAGACAAGCAAAGTTGCACTAATTAAACTCTGCAGACTATTTCTTGCCACCGACCTACGGGATGAACCCCGCATAACTGACTAGGCCATGGACTTCGTGAGAGATGTCTACCTGCACCATCACCATCTCGTCAACCTTGGAGAACCTAACATAGTGGTCTTTCCACTCATAAACATGACGATGAAGGCAGGCCGCATCAGATTTGTCGGGAAGCTTTACAAGAACCACACCCTTCATAATCGAAGGCACAACCAGGAAATTGTTGTGCTCAAGTATAGCCTCAAGAACACGCCTGACAACAATGCTACAGGAAAACACTAGTTCAGGACACGTGGCGACAAGGACACAGCAGGTGGATAGTTTAGCAGTAGAACTCATCCTCAGGTCTTCCAGTTCACACGGCATGACTTTGAGAAATTCATCTCCACCATGGACCTGGTTCTAATTCAAACAGAAACCAGATATTTTATTACTACATCCGTTCAGAAATATAAGCTGATTTTCGATATTTTACTCCATATATGACTACATATACGCACAGAAATGAGTGAACAAAGACACTAGAACATGTCTTCAAAGGCATGAGAGCACAGGGATTACTTGCAATATCCATAACACAAGTTACTGAGGCAAATATACCCTCTTCAAAGGTAGCATTGATGTTCATAAAGTAGTTGAAAGTAATCTATAAGAAATCAGCGTCAACCTCTCGCATGTTTTGGTCACAAGAGGAATTTAGAACCGTCATTTGCCACACAAAACATGCAAGACCACCCAGAAAGTTGTACTACTAGTACTAGTACTGCATGTTAGATGAAAAAACACAATCAAGATCGAGAAAAAGATCACCAAGAAGACATATTACCTGGACTTGCTTAATGAGGGATCCCGAAGAGGGGGACTTGGACAGGGCGATGGCTTTGAGCTTGTCTGCGGTAGTCTCGGCGGGGTGCTTGCGCTTCTTCGTACCATGAGCCTCGACGGTTTTGGCCAGAGCCATAGACATCACTTCTGCCGGTGCTCTAGCGTCCATCAAGAAACTGTCAAATAGAAATAAAAGAAAAGAAACCATAATCACAAACCCAAAAGAAGAACAGATAGGGAGTTATGGGATCAATCTCGGGGTTGCAAGACTGGGCCTTGGCCAGAATCAACACCATTGATGCGCTCACCTTTCCTTCTTTGGGAGAGAAGAACAATGGCAGAAGCAGGTCGGGGTTTTCTCAAAGAAATGAGGAACACGATGAGGGAGAAGCGAGTGGGGGTTTTCTTCAAGAGAGGAAGCTGGGAGAGAAGAGTGAAATGATGGTTGCTTCATCCGTCCAACTTACTGCTGGAAAGGAGGGGGTTTTGTGATTTGACGGCTCATTGGGCATTACTGCGGCACTTCGATCGGGGTAGTCTACCGTGCAGTTGGGCACTCTACTATAGAGTATTTAGTGCATGGCTGGTGGACCCCGATGTTGGCTGTCCCACACGTCAGCGAAAGTGAGTAGCAAGGTTCCCGACGACCATCGAGCAGGATCCGCACGGTAGAGCGTGTCCACTATTTTTTTGAAGAAAAAAATGATTACAACAAGCGTTTCCACTCTTACGACGGAGGAGTGCGAAGCACGACAACCACTTGAACATACCCAGTGCTCCTACTACTAGGCATGTGCTGTGGTTCATACGTCAGTACTACAAAACTTGTTGCTAGTGTAGTAAGGTATGACGATAACAAATGATGTTGTGTGCATGTCAACTATATGAATAGTAATGTAACATAGTACCGCTTTTTCGACTATCCGGTCGAGAATGAACGGTGAGATCGATGTTAACAGAACTAGGTCTATAGTGCACGGAGAGTATGGTGCTACAGTACTCCACGAAACATGAACCATATGAAGCACGAATCAGTGTTAGGCAGGGTGTATGAAGGGTGCACGGGATGGAAGCAAAAATTCCCTTCTCGACCCACCTTTGGGTGTTTCGCAGAGTGCATGAAGTGTGCATGAGTCCACACTAGCAGGCTAACACAAATACACGAGGAGGGAACAACTATATTGAGATGAGAATGCAACCAAACACACCCACACGCTTTGTGCTACGGTGACCGATCTACACCATCTGAGTTTGATCCAACGGTCATGTTGCGCCGAGACATGGACATGCCCATGCGGAGAACGCCTAAACACCACCGAAGTCCCTCTGCTTCTCGAGGTGCACAACGTTGGTGATGCAGGGTGCAACCGCCCGCAGCGCCCGCTCCCTGTCGATGGGAGCCAGCTTGTCAAAGACGGCATCCAATGGCACGAATGCATTCCGGTGACGGAGCCCTGAGAGGATTTGCCCGGCAACGGCGACGGCAGCCCGCAACCCCTCCTTGTCCAACTCCGCCCCCACCATCGCGCGGAGACGGCTCAGCTCCTCGGAGATATAGGTGAAGAAGGAGACCAGGTCAGGAAGTCGACGGGGTGGTCGAACGGGTTTAGCCCGACGGCCGGCATGGTCGCGCTGGCATGACAGTAGGCATCGTGCAGCCGCAACACGTGCGTGGCAACTTGGTCCACCAAGTGGCTGAGGCGATCCTGGACCTCGTCACGATCGGCCCGCTCGCGCTCCAGCCGGCTCCCCTGACGGCCTATCGTATCTTCTGCTTTCTACAACAACGTCGCCGATGCCTCGAGCATCTTTGTGGTGAACGCCTGCCGCTTTTGAAGCTCCATGAACTCCCGCACATAACGGAGGAGCATGGCACTCCTCTCCTCCTTGAGCTCACGGAGCTCCACGTCCTTGGCCATGAGCTCCGCATCCTTGGCCTGGAGCTCCTGTGTCAGGCGCCTCACCTCAGACTCTGTGATCTGCTACGCCGCCATGGCACCAGGTAGAAGCAATGGGGAGAGGAAGCAAAGGGGGCAAAATGGCTGAAAGGCAATGCAATCTACGGGAAGGCGGAGGGAGCCAGCCGAGGAGCGGGGTGAATCTTTTGGTTTTCACCATGGGAAAACACCAGTCAACGACTTTTCACATCAACGAGCAGTGGGTTTTACGGGTAGAGTCATCGTGATTAATTGCTGCCGCGCTGGCTCCCGTCAATCAAAAAAATAAAAATCCTGCCGCGCCTGCTCCCGTCAATCAAAAAATTAAAAACCCTGCCGCGCCTGCCGCACCCAAAGACCAAAGCAACGCCGCGGTGGATATTTAAATTTACCTGCCGACAAGGAGATAAAAAGGGGGTGAAAAACAAATGTGCCGGCGGCCTAGCTAATCGATCGCACTAGCCCAACTAGCTAGCCACCATGCTTCACGGATGTACTCGGCGGGAAAGGTGGTCTTTCGTGATTTGATGAATCATTTAGTTGCTTCGCCACTATGACCGAGGAGGACCCAGAAAACGCGCGGTAGGGCGTCCCACGTCTCGGCAAGGAAGAATATATGCGTGCACCACCCGGGAGGACACGGAAACCGCGCGGTAGGGTGTGCCACATCCCGGCACGGAGGAAAAATGTGCGTGTAAAATTATACTGTATCAGATGTACTACCTATGGTTCGACCTCGGGACCCGGCCAGTCTGTTGAAAACACCCCACTAGCCACACAGCTTCGTCATGCTAACGTGGCACGGAGGATAGGTGTGGTTAGCTCCATCTCGACCAGCCACAACGTCTCTTGTTCTAGGCGATTCTTCTATTTTCCAGGCTTTTTTTAGTTGTAATAACACGACGGCAAGCTAGTGCCGCTCTTTGTGTGTGCCCGTGCGTCTAAAGGTTAGACGATGGAGAGGAGAGAGAGATCGCAAACCTGGGACCCACTAGTAAGTGAGTCAATGGTCACGCACGTGTTGACGAGCCACTCCCTCTACTCTACTCAACTTAATACTGTATAAAATCAAGTTATGGGACAAAGCCAACAACCGTTGTTGTTTCAGGCTATCGTCTTACGCTTTGTAGTCCAAGTTGCCAGTTCGAAACTCATCTTTCAGATTTGTTAGTTTTAGGTCCAAATTTGATCAATGACAAGTGGGACCCCCGTGCGTTGTTCCGATATTTCAGTGTAGGATGTTTTTTAACAAACACTTTGCGCTGTTAGACAAGTAACGGCACGAGTTACACGTATTTTCCAAGTTTATGAACAAAAATGACAGCGGCATAGAATATCACATCCACCCCGCAGCTTAGATGCTATGGTGATACGAGTTTTCACATCGTTGGAACTGAGATCCAATGGCTTGGGAGTAGTCTTTGTAATTATGCGCAATTTCCAAACTCCCAAGGGTTTTTTTGCAAATAAAACATTCATGCATCATGTGTGCCGATGCATCTTGGATCCAACAGCTCCCCATTGCTCATATTAGGTACTCCCCGTGCTTAATTAGCCGCTACGGTGATACGAGCATCTAGGTCGTATGATTTGTGATCAGATGCCACGTGCGTAGTACTTGTACTTTCTGTGCAATTTCCAAACTCTCTCAGGCGTATATTGCAAAAACATTCAAACCTCCTACTGTGAGCCGTTAGATCTCCGTGAACTCGTATCACCATAGAATCTACGGTGCGGGGGCACCTCATATTCTCCCGTGCGAGAAAACATCAGCTGCTCTCGCAGCTTGCAGGCTACAGTGATACAAGCTTCAAGGTCGTTTGATGTGAGATCCAATGGCATCTGAGCAGTCTCTATGCTTGTAAGCAGCTGCCGAACTCTTTGGGGGCTTTTCTGCAAAAAAAATTCGAACCACCGGGGAGTTGTTGGGTCACAAATCCAACGGCTTCGAAGAGCTTGTATCACCAAAGCATCTAAGGTGTGGTAGCACATGATATTCTTACATACAGGAGAATATGATGTCCTCCTTCATCTTAGATGCTACGGTGATACGAGCTTCGAGGTCGTTGGATATGGGATCCAAGGGCATCTGAGTAGTTTTTGTACAAATTGTGTGCAATTCTCAAACTCATCCAGGTTTCCTGTAAAAAATATTAAGACATCCTGTGAGCTGCTATATCTCAGATCTACAAGCTCCAAGCAACTCGTATCAGCATATAGCATCTAAGGTGTGGGGGCACATAATATTCTCCCGGGGAGGAGGGGGGTGCAGAACCAATCGGTGTTTGGGAGGGTGGGGACAAATATAATCTAAACAATCCTAAACACAGCTTCACAATTTTATCTAAGGTCGAGGGATTAACCCCCGACAATCTACATAGCAACACAACATTTTCATGTACTGTAGTACTAGACTTAATATTCATGTTTCAGTTTCCTGTTCATTTTAAATATTGAATTGAGGACCATGCATGTCTTATATTTTACTCCCTTCGTTCCTAAATGTTAGTCTTTTTAGAGATTTCAAATGGACTACCACATACGGATGTATATAGACATAGTGTAGAGTGTAGATTCACTCATTTTGCTCCGTATGTAGTCACTTGTTGAAATCTCTAAAAGACTAATATTTAGGAACAGAAGGAGTATTTTTGAATTCGTGTCATACATGCATGGTTTGGAAAAATAGATGCACTATACTTATTGGATTGTTGTTGTGTTCGTGTGTGTGTGTGTGTGTGCTCATATGCTTGATACATACAAAGTTTTCTCACCACCATACCGTTCATCTTTTAAATTTGAATTTGCAATGAAAAACTTACTAGGGATACCATGAAATGTGAAATCCACGTTGAGATCACTATATCACAAACTCACTCTAATTCAAGAACTTGTCATAAATCAATTACCACGTTGAGATTACTATTTGCAAGGAAAATACGGGCATTGTAATACACATAGATTCGTTCGGCAATTTAAAAGATTCCTTTCATATTCTCGAATGGTAGGACCCAACGGCATACCAGCCAGACCTTGGCTCGTGTTGATCCTCAAAAAATTTGTGCTTGTGTCCTTCTGGTGGCGTGCGTGGTATGCACATTAGCCAACCCCAACTAGTCGAGCCTCCGCGTTTCGAGTCAAAATATCTGGCGGCCAAAATTCCAGCCATAGGAAATTCCCCTCATGTCCCCAGTCCATAATGACTACCGATGAACAATGGAGGGATGCTTTAGTAACTAGACAACATTACCTGCCGTGCCGAGCACGGTTCAATTCCGTCGGTTGCCGCTACACAAGGGCCCCCCTTCAACTGCACTACCTAGTACTAATATGAGTACTACACCAGGATGAGCATAGAATTGAGCCCGTTTGTTCGTGCCTAGTACTTGAGTAAATATATCAGGCAATGCACTGGTACGGAGGGATTATCCTTTTACTCTGCATATATAACTTGTCTGAAGTCTAACTAAGAAAAATGTTTGACCAAATCCTTTCTTAAGAAATACAACAGGAAAGATGTATCACTTGAAAATTTATTGCATGATGTAGGTTATGATATTGTTTCGAATCCTGGATTTTAAATTTCAGAAAATCTAGAAGTGACTAGAAATTCATGAAACTGAGCATGGTCACGTGATATGGCACAAATGTTCCTACATAATTTTTTTCTTCAATTTGAGATAGGCTGCTTATGAGAAGTTGCACAAATGAAGAGCCAAGGTATTTTGGAACAAAGACCTGCCACGTTATAAGGCGAACGCTTTCACTATTGAAACCGTGGGCATTTACGTGCCGCAACGAGTCCCGCTTCTCATCGGCAGGTGCCGTCCAAGAAAGCGTGTGAGTCGACAGGAGGCGTGCGAGCAGACCGTTGCGCTGGCTGATAGGAGGCGTGCGAGCAGACCGCTGCGCAAGCTCACCGGGAGGCGAGCCCTTTGACCAGGCTCCACTGCCCACCTTCGTCCCAACTGCTCCAACTTTTAATGTCGCCGGCGCCGTAGTTTAAAATCAACCCTACAATACCCGGTATCGCTACAATATCCTCTCTTCCTCTAGTCGCAAAAAAAAATCCTCTCTTCCTCTACGATTCTCCTGTCGTCTACCTCCAACCAGCCTGACCTAAGTGTACGCCATGCCGCATCACGATGGTCTGCCCTTAGTCTTCCAGTTTCCTAAGGAAGACACCCAACCGGAGTCTCAAGAACATAAGGCGCTTTGGGATGAGCTTGAACCGGCCTTGCGGGAAGACGCCGCGCCTGTCCCCGCTCCCGTTCCGGCTCCCGTCGCCCCGACTGTGCCAGCGCCCATCCCCGTGGAATTGATGGGCTGGGAGCCGCACATTGTCGCCGAGCTTGATGCCACGGGGTTCCATGAGGTCCCCGCCAAGTTTCACGTGCCCGCGCATGCGCCTACGCGTGCACTGACGCGCACGCCCGTGCACCTGCCAGCGCATGCGCCTGCGCGTGCACTGACGTGTGCGCCCGTGCCGGTGCCCGTGCACACGAATGTCTCCGCCGCGCCTTTACCAGCGCCTGTCCCCGCGCGGGTGCCAGTGGCCCCCTCAGCGGCATGGATGGCCGTCGTCGACCGCTTCGTTCCACCAACGCCAGTCGCCTCCTCCCGCCAGTTGACTCGCTCCTGGAGACCGAAGTCCAGAACATTGTGGCCTTCCTTGAAGCTAGGGCCAACATCTAGGAGTACGCCAACAACGGCGCAAGACGTCGCCGTCGCCGTCGATCAGTGGCCCGACGACACACAGAGCACGGCAGAGGAGCCGCTTCCCACCGCAAGACGCCGCCGCCACCGCCGTGTAATCTAAATTTGTCACGAAAAACGTTCGGATTGCCATGCTTAAAATCCGAACGTTTATCATTTCCGTTTATTTTAGATCGATCGTCGTATGAATGTAAAGTTGGAGTTAGACTGAATGAAATCTATGGTTTGATCGATTGAATGTTCTGCTAGAGCCGTATCAAATTAAATATAAAATGTCATCAAGCCACATGCATTCCTTCTCATCCAACGACCTAGACTGCTTCAATGTCGAGCGCTCAGCACGTTTAGCATGCAGTTAATTTCATGCCAAAAATAGTGCTAATCACATAATAACACGCAAATAATATCCTACTTAATATCCGCATGCACTTAATATACTTCCAAATTAACGTGCATTGCACGTACCCATTGACTAGTCCTACTAGTACATGAAACTGGTGCCGTAACTTGTGAACGCGTCCAGATATGGTCAATGGCAACATCGCCCGCGAGTTCTTCGTGTTTGCCCGTGCGTCTAAACACAGAAGGGGAGGAGAGAGAGAGCACACATGGAACCCACCAGTAAGTGAAGGCGAATAGTACATGCTAACGAGCCGGTCCCACTAATGTACTAAAAATAATATTACATGTTATCCATTAAATAGGTTGTGGTAATATAAAAACATTATATGAACAAAGGAGGGTACAACAAACATTGATGTTCTACGTATGTTGCCTATTGACATGCGGCTTGAAGTCCCTGGTCGCATGTTCGATCCTCGTCCTTTATTTTCTAATTTGTATATGGGTCCAAATTTGTTTCATGACAGGTGGGCCCCTCGGTGTGTAGTTTGTAGCACTTTAATTTGTGGGTCTAAATTTGTTCCATTCCAGGTGGACTATCGGTGTGTAGTTTTGTAGCTTATTTGTAATAATTAAAGACAACAACAGAGTTTTTTGCAATAATACCACGGTGCGACATTGAAGGTGAGAAAGGACGTGCGGAAGAGCGATGACCGAGCCAGAGGGAAATCAATTGGGGGAGGTGCGGGGGTTGTGACGGTGTTCGGAGTAGTTGTGGGCCGAATGCTATGAAAATATAATCTAAACCCACCGGAATAAATGCCTACACAAATTAATCCAAGGTTGGAGTCCCCCTCGCAATGTAAATAGCTCCGGCTTTGCGAGGGATGGAGAGGTAGATTCAATGTGTGGAACATACGGCGTGAGAAAGCGAGGTCAATCGAGAGACATATAGAGAGAGAGACAAAGTGAGTGTGGTCCGACATTCATTGAAAAGATATATATGCTCTGGAGAGATATTGTCGGATTGAGCTTTTGGGAAGGGTGAGGGCTATAAGATAGAGCTCGAGAGATGATCCAGTCATAGACATGTAGATATATTTTGTGCGTGGGAGGAAGCAAGGTCAATCGATTACATATATAAAGGGAGAGAGATTGAGCAAGTGTCGGTTGTCGTGTGATCGAAAGAGTGAGACGGGTTGGAGAGAGTGACCTAGATAGACAATGTGCGTGAGAGAGTATACAATATGAATATGACGAATTGGGCTCAAACATGGAGATATATCGTTTGTGACCGAGAAAGAGCGAGGTCAATCGAGACATACAAAGAGAGAGAGAGAGAGAGGGAGAGATTGAGCGAGCGTAGCCCGCCATGAGGTCGAAAGAGTGGGGGCGGCTTGGATGGACTAGCCTAGATAGACAATCTGCGTGAGAGAGTATTGAGTATCGATCGAGGCCTGAACATGGAGATATATCATTTGTGTGTGAAAGAAAATGAGGTTAATCGAGACTCAGATAAAGAGAGCGAGATTGAGCGAGAGTGGCCCGCCGTGCAGAAGAAAGAGTGAGACAGTCTCGAGGTAGTGACCTAGATAGACAACGTGCGTGCATGCGCACGAGAGGTTGGGGGGCTAGATAGGCAATGCATGTATCTAGCGAGAGAGGGTGGGAGGGAGAGAGAGAGAGCTCGGCATGGGGTGCAATGGCGGGTGTGTAAGGTAAATACATTTGGTAACAGAGTGGAAAAAGGGGGTTGTGTAGTTGAGAGAGTTAAAGATCGAAACATGGAGAGAAAGAATGAACGTGTGTCGGAACCGATAGCTTCCTAAGGTGGTTAGGAGAGGAAGATTGACCGATACAGGAAGTATGTAGCGTGTGTGCCGAGGGGGGGGCTAAAAACAACATTTGAATGTAGATAGTACGGGACTTAATATCGATGTTTCAATTCGATGTACATTGTAAGATTTGAACTGACGACCATGCATATGAGTAATTATTTCGAATTTGTGCCATACTAGGTTTGGAAAAGTTGACATTGACTCGATTGTTGTGCTATTTTTTAGGTCATATGTTTGAATCCATCCAAAGTTTTCTCACTACCATGGTGTTCAATTAAAATAACTAATTATGTGACACACACTCTAATCCACGTTAGCGTGGATACCGTGGATACCGTTTCGATTTTTTTTCAAATAACTCCTCATTAGTTAATTTATAGTATCTCGTTTCAAATGACTAATTATTTGCAAGGAAAACACGGGCATGGTAATACATATAGATTCGTTTGCAAATGAAAGGAGATTCGTTTGCATTCTCAAATGTAGACGCACCAGGCAGACCAGGGTCGTGTCGTGGTGGTCGCGTGTGTCGTACGGATGCTTAGCACCCAGCCACCCACCCCCCCAAAAAAGAACGATAACAAAATAAGTTCCCGCTTCCATGTTTCGGATTGAAATATCTGGCGGCCCCAATTCTAGCCCTGCAAAATCTCCCTTCTCCACCGTCCCCTTCCGCGCCCAGATTCCTCAAATCCCTAATTTGCTGCCAACCCAAGCAAAGTTCGAATCACCCCTCGTCTCGTCTCTTTACCTACCTCTGTCCTGGACGAGGACGACAAAGACGACGGTCGCGCTTCACCACCGCACCGGAGCTACCTCATCTACGCCCTCGTCCACCGCACCGGGTGGTCCACCGACAACGTCGGCCGCCGCAACTGACGTGCCTCACAGACACCGACTTCCACCGCATCAGGTGTGCTTCACCGACGCTGTCTCCCACCTCACTTGGGCTACTTCACCGATTACATCGTCGCACCTCCGCCCCCGAGGCCGTTGGGGCTCCACGAACGGTCTCGTCCACCGCATCATAGCGCTCCGCTGCCACTCAAGATCTGCATCCGTGCACGGCCAGCCAACGCCAGCGCATCACCCTTAATGGCTCTGATGTGACCCACACTCTAGCTAGGCGAGCATGCCCAAACGCCGGCCTGAACTAGGTATCCACACATCACTCCCTTGTGCACTATTCCGACGATGTTTAGATATCCTTTCACTGCTCTCTTAGCTTACACGCCTATGCAACTCCGACTTTAAATCTTGTTTCTTCTGGAGATATCATCTGAAACAAGCAAAACCATTTTTTAGCGAAGCATGACGGCGCTACGGGATCTGGTACACATCCTGCACACCCGTATAACCTTGTAAGTATTTGTCCTCTGGTACAACAGCAAGGTCGATTCCTCTTATTTGATCAACCATTCGCCGTGTCAAAATGCAAAGGGGGATGCAAGGAGCACAAGGCCTGCACATCCAAGCAAGTGGTAACATGGACTTGTACATGGAACATCCCAAGCGCAAGCAGAGCTGCAGTGAGCCTATACAATGAGCTAGCGTAAGTCCCTGCATTTCATTCAATTCATACTAGCCTGCGTGTATGATTTGTGTGCAGTGGCGGATCCATGAATTCAAGTTACAAGGGGCGAACATTTAACTTAAAAAATACGAAGGCACTTGCACTCCGGAAATCAACATAACTTGAGAAATGTGAAGCTACATGCACTTGAAAACCAGCTAATGATCCAAAGTACTTCAGATTATAAAACACTAACTGATACAAGCACCAAAAACCACAAAATGCAACATGGTGTACAAGGACTACTAACATGGTCTGTACCTGCTTGAATTATTCGTTCTCTTGCTGAAAATATCGAAGTGTAATTGCACCTATAACCAGTGCGCAATCTGCATATCAGTATATCTATCCTGCACAAGTATGCCAATAGTTTCAAACAACAGATTAGAAAAGTATTTATGCTACGTTGTCATGATATGGGGACTTTCTGGTAGATGGCCTCGACGTTTCCTCAAGCCATGAAAATGTACTATAATTTGCTTGTCATCAATGCCTGCAAATCTCTATGTCTCTCTCAACATAGCAGATCATCATTAGACACTAAATCCTTCAATGGGAGCTTGCAAAATCTTGCATTAGATCCCTCATTAGACACTATATGTTCATCACCAGGAGCATGTAAAATGTTTGCATCAAATCCTTCATTAGAAGTCTGTTCATTAGACACTTCAGGCTCAAGAACAACATGAGCTTGTATGTTTGCACCGGAAACTTGATTAGATACATCAGATTCAGTCAGTTCAGTATTGATTGGGGGAGTTATAAAATAAGCAGAAACTGGTTTCATTTTCTCATAGATTCCCTACATACAAGCAGTTTTACAACACCGTCAGGTTTAACTATTGGCCAAAAATTGAACAGTTGAATTAGATATAATCAGGGATGTGATGTACCTGCTCATTGCGCATGCTGCTCTTGCAAGCTGCGACTGTCCGTTTGCGCAAGCTCGATGCCATGCCCGGGCTGCCGCCGCTGCATCCCACGGAGGCTACACCCAGGGTTGGATCTTCATCTTCTTGTCCTTCCATTCGCTTGAAGCCTGGCGACCGCCCTCCAACGAGGGCGCGAGGAAGTGCTATGTCGGTCTATCCAGCGGCGGCTAGGTTAGGAGCGAACCAGACTGGAGGCTGGAGCGAACGAATGGGGATTTTTCCTGCTGTCGATCGATATGGGAGGCGCTTGTTTGGGCCGTGAGCCTGCTATAGGGCCTACCTTGCACTTATGTTATTGGCCCATCCAAATTAAAAAGTGTTTCTTCATTTTTTTTACATTGCCTGCTTGTGTGTTGGGACGAACAAAACTAGCATGGGCCAACCTGGACGACTCAAACTAGGTGCACAGTTTCCAGCCACCCGAGGCGGCCGCCCATACCAGCCCCTACGTTGGCGTCGCCCCTTTTGCGTGTATGATTGGGGTAGTGAAAAATTGTAACATCCCAAAATTCTAAATTTTGGAATGTTATATTAAATAGATAGTTTGATTGTTTGCTTGATTGTGATGAGTGAAATTCGAAACTTTTGAAAGTTATATGAGAGGGAATGAAATGACTTTCCCATACTTTCACCTTTGCTTTCTAATCTCCATGAATTCAAATCCTTTTCAAATACAAAACCCTAGAGAGAAGATGACATGACTTCTTCCATTTATTTAAATGAAAAGGGTTGTTGAAAATATTTGAATTTCATTTGAAAATATTTCAAATTCAGAAACTTTAAGCAACTCAATGATTTTCATGAAAGAAGATAAAATGACTTCTTCAAAACATATGAAATATGAGTTGGAAGTTTAAAAGGATCAAATTTAAAGTCCTTTTGAAATTATTTTCAATTTGGAGTTATTTAGGGTTTTATTCAAATTATTTTTCTCCAAAAATAAAATATATGGAAATTAGGGCAAAAAGATTCCCTACATTAGAAAATTGGAGAGAAATAAATTTGAAATCATTTTAGTATTTTTAAAATGATTTTTATTGGATTTTATTAGAGCTGTAGCACTGTTTGATTTATTTGAATTTCTGTGGAACTTATTTGATGGTAGAAAAATGTTCATACGGAAGAAAATCTTTTTCTGAAAATTTTGATATATAATATGCCTATATTATATATTCCTTTGTTTTTACTTTATTTGGCTTTTCTTTCAATCATTTTCTGTTTAAAAAAAACTTTCCTCCGCCGCCGAACTGGGCCGGCTCAACAGGCCGCCGCCCAGCCCACGTCACGCCGCCGTCCCCAAGCTCCCGAGCGGGAGTCCGCCGCCCATACATCGCCGCCGCCGTGGCCGAGTCGTCTTCCTCGCCGACTCTCCGTTGCCCCTCCTCCAAGCTCCGCGCCGCCTCCTCCCGCATATAAAACCCGAAGCCCAGGCCCCCCCTCTCTCTCTCTCCTCGCGCCGTTGTACCCGTCGCGATGCGCCGCCTGCGCCGCCGCCACCGCTCGCGTGCGCCGCACCCCGCCGTAGCCAGCGCCGCTCGCCGGAGCTCGCCGATCCGCCGCTGCCGCCTGAAACCGCCGCCGCCGGTTTTCGACGGAAAACCCCCGAACCGGTATAAAACCGAACTCTAGATCGGTTATTTTTGGTTTTCTTGGTTTTTCTTTAAAACTCGGTTTTTCTTTTTAGTCTAGTTATTTAGCGAACGTTTGTCGTTTAGACTTCTATAGCGAACAGTTTTCGTTCGTTAGGTTCTGTTAGCGAGCGTTCGCTCGATAGTTTCTTTTCCTTTTTCTTTTAATTTTCGGCCAGGGACCCATGTGTGAATATTTTATTTATAGTTTAGTCCCTAATCTTAAAACGATCACTACTTTCTACTTGTTTGTCCAAATCCAACGAAACCAACGCCCACTTATTCGTTATGATCCCCTCTTTCCAGTAAAACAACTTAAACATGTTTTTGAAAGTTTTAAAATTTGAATTCAAACAGATTTGCTTTGAATCTTCTTTTGATCGTAACTCGAGTTTAATGACTCTGATTGAGTTGATTCTTTTTTGCAAATCGAAGCTCTTGACCTAAACTTTCTGATAAGGCCAAATTCACATAATTTTGGTACTGTTAGAATTTTTTTCTGTTGCAAGAGTTAATCACTTGTTTTCGAACTTTTCCGAGATCTTTTCTTCGATTGTTTTGCTTGATTGCTTATGTGTGGTTACTATTGCTTGCTCATGATAGATTGACCGGAGTGTGACGAGTAGAACTATCAGGAGTTATGAGTGCAATTCATCTACAACAAAAGTACGAGGCAAGTTCACACTTTGATCATACCCCCTTTATTACCCAGTTTTTATGCATTAGTTTCAACCCTCAAAAAATTGCATGAGTAGGATTGATAACATGTGGGTTGGGAAGTAGTTGATGAGGTAGGAACCTATTGTCTTGCATTCAACCCCTGGGTATTACTACGTTATGCTTATGCTATGCTATGCTCGTAGACGTGGTTTGGTTTTGAGAGAATTCATGAAAGATGTGAGAGTTATGATTAACTAAGGGTTAACTTAAGGTGGCTACTTTAATACACATCTGGGTGGAATGGTTGGGGCACCCTGGAGCACCCAGTGGTTTGCCCGGGCACCTGGAGAACCCAGTGCTTGCCCAAGGGAATCCCGGAGTACCCGTGTGATCACCCTATGGAATGCCACCCAGGCTCAAAGGGATCATAAGATTATTCATGCTAGAAACTTCCGTCTGCAGCCACAAGCTATTATGGGCTCTAGCATAGTTGAGTAAGTGGCATGACCTCTTTCAGTGGTGGGCTAGCAGATGTAGGGGGAAGTAGGTGTAACTGTCCACCCAGAGTAAAGAGTTAATGTTTCTGAAATACCGTGTCTCGGTCATCCGTTTCTCAAACACCATGTAGTGCGAGAAATCCAACGGAGGAGATCGACTCTTGTGGGGAAAAGTGCGCAAACCTCTGAAGAGTGTACAAACTAATCAGGATTAGTTGTGTCCCGGTTATGGACATCTTGAGTATCTGGTTCTTGAATTATCATGTTGATCTCATCACTTTACTTAATAATTTGTTGGGATGTTAACTTTTAATTGGGATTGAGTTGGAGGAACCTTCTCAATAATTTTTCAACCAACTTGGTAGTTAAATAAAATTTATTCCTTTGATGTAGGGAAAATTGGCTTTATGCAAAAAACTAAACTTAGAGCCACCACCGGCCAAATATGCATGTAGTGATAGCCATTATTCATCATTGCTCTATGGTGTGAATTTGCCAGTACATTCAATGTACTGACCTATATGGTTGCAACGTCTCATGTTGCAGGATTCTTACGACGAGTAAGTGATACGTTAGGGTTACGATTTCTACACTCAACTTTGCTGTTGGTGTTGATGGGAATCCACAACCTTGTTGTTACTTCCGCTATATGGTTGAGGTAATAGTATTTACGTTACTTTATACATGTGATTTACCTCTGTTATAAATCCTCGAGTACTGTGTGTGTCAGCATACCGATCCAGGGATGACACTCAAGCACAGAGACTTGACCGTCTGAAGTCGGGTCGCTACAAGATGGTATCAGAGCACATGTTGACTGTAGGACCTGACCCCTAGAAACTGGCAAGCCCATAGGAAAGAATTTCTCTAAAACTTTATTTTCAAAAAGATCTCTTACCTCTCTTATTTTCTGAGCTTTATCAAATATTCCCTTTTAGTTAGACTATACCCCTTGTCCCCTTTTGACCACACGAAGATTCGACTGATGAGACCACTCCAAGAAGTACAAGACATCGGGCAACAAAGACCACTTCGACATGTAGAGGATTTTTATCGTCCCTTATAAAAATGGAAACTACAGTGGTTGAAGACTCTGAAGACTAGGAAAAATTGAAGGCTCTGAAGAATTCCCAGATTGGTATGACCTAGGAAAACTACCCTTATGGAACTTGTGAGACTATTGAAGCTGCCAATACGTGAGATCAAGGTGTGTCAGAGAAAGACCGGAACATGGAGCGTTAAAACTCAAAGTTTCTGTCAAGAAAACCCTAAGCAGGAGATATTAACTATGGAATGATAGCTCATGGCAGAGGCATGGGCATAAATATGGATATCCATGATGGTATCGCCCGCTTATGCTATTGTCACCGTGCTGAGTTGAGCATGCATTTCTTGGAAGGATTGGATGGTAGGAGGCTGATGGGGCATCTGTCAGCAAAGGATGCAGTTTTAACCTTAGCCGGTGTATCGCCAGGATCTGGAGTATTACATCAAGAAGTTTAAGATGGATCTTCAGGAATTCGTATTTGACGAGAAAGCATTTCGTGAAGAACTCAGAACCCAGAAGCTGAAAGTAGCCAAGCTGGAGGAGCAAAACCTCGAGATACCGGAGATTTGTCAGGAACTGAAGGACAGTAGGACCATGGTTCATACCAAGGATGTTGAAACCCAGAAGTTTGGAACGCAACTCCAAAAATATTAAAGGACGTCACGAGAAACTTCGCGTCAACAGAGATGATCTGGCAAAAGAACTTGAGAAGGACAAGCACGATTGGAAGAAGTCATCGGAGACATGAACCAGACTTGAAGAGTTTGGCGACTTTGAAGATTTATGGAGCTTTAGAAGACCAAACCCCTATTGTATACCTATGTTAGATGCGACGATTGTGAGCTGTCATTTGTTTGATGTTTTTCCGACAGCCACAAAATAAAATCTGTTTCTTCAAAACTATTGTTTGCATTGTGCGTATCCCTCTCTATCTCTCTTATCCCACCCCAAAACCCTTGGACCCAATAGAGGATGAATGGAGATGAGCTTATATTTTCGGGACCGATAAGTCAATTGGAGACGGACCGATGGATTTAGAACATGGTGGATCACATGAAGAATAACCCTATATCGGAAAGGATATGACCCAGCATGCTCTTCAGTGCTTTGAAAGAGGTGCTGCTACTTGGTGGAGGATGTACCAAACCATCAATGGATGGCAAGGAGTAACCACTTGGAAAGAATTTAAGTTGACTTTGCCAAACTCTCGGCTTGTGTCCCCGAAGTTGAAGCCTTATGGAAATTATATGAAGAAACCCTGTGCATGCAAGCTTTGTGGAGAAATAAGACACAACCATAAAGAACACAAGGATGAATGCCCTAATTGTGAAGGAAGTCACCCATCTGAAGAATGCCCAACTAGGCAGACCACTTGTTTCTTGTGTGAAGAGACTACCCACTACCCTGCTCAGTGTCACATTTACCCCATGGTTCAACGAACTATCCAACAGAAGAAAGAAGCAATGAAAGGAGCCCTCATGGAAATTTTAGAAGAACCGGTGATGAAGGCAGAGGTGGAGGACACACCCAAAGAAGACCCAGTTAAACCCTACATCAAGTCATGCTATTCATGTGGAGAAGAAGGACACTTCTCCCAGAATTGTCTGAATGGGGACCTAGTAGAATTCCCGACAGAATAAGTAGAGTATGAAACACAGGAAATAGAAGCCCTGATTTGCACGGAAAAGTCCAGGAAGAGAAGTAGATTTGGAATCCAGGAAGGACCTGAGTCATATCACCTGTTTCAGGTGCAAGGAATCAGGGCACTACTTTAGCAGTTGCCCAAAAAGGAAGCTGAGGACCCAAGGAGGCTATGTAATCATGAGGAAACCTCGAGACTTGTCAGAAGTAATATGTTTTGTTGTAATGAAGTAGGGCACTTTACTAGGGATTGTCCCAAAGAGAAGGAAGCTTGTGCTAAATAGTTGAGTTGCAACAAAAGAAGTATAGTAGTAGTAGTGGGAACAATTATTTTGTATTGAGGTGTTGAGTTGAGGCATGTAATGGAAATGCAGGAGATTGTAGTAATTTGAGAATAAATAAAGTTAGCATCGTTGGTACTTATTTGGATTTTATGAGTTATTACTCTATGAAGGAAGATTTTGACCATTTTCGAGGATATGAGAAATATGGTCTATGGATGAATTTGTGCATTTCAAGGGTGGTAGTACCCTGTGAGGAGATTTGACCCTTGGAAAGGATAATGATATTCCACGAAGTGGACTCGGACAAAATAAGTATGAGTTTTGTATCGATATGTGGGATACCCCAAGAATATGAAGAGATGAAGTACTATTGGAGTATAAAGGAGGTATAATGTTGGTAATATGGAGCAATTGTAACTCCATGATGAGTCTGAGTAATCACATCTTAGTTTGGTACCAATAGAAGGAAGTAGGGATGGCAGTTTTGCCCATGGGTATGGGTACCCGCGGGTACCCTACCCGAAAACAACGGGCATGGGCAAGACTTGGAGAGATTTTGTACCCACGGGTAATGGGCATCCATACCCGCAAAATATACGGGTAGGGCATGGGTATGAAATTATGCCCATGGGTAACCCAATGGGTACCCATAAAACATTAATAAATGAAAATAACTCTTATGTCATGTGAGGTCAACATCCAAATCTTGTGGCCCATCCTAAATCTCGTATTCCTTCAACCGGCCATTGCTCATAGGCCCATTATCATCTGCTTGCCACTCATCCTAAGTCTTATGCGACTCCTTGAAAAAGACGAAATCTTGACCCTTCGCTACCGAACTGTTGTCCAACTCTCGACCTAGCGATCCCCCATTCCCACCACCGCCTTCCACTACATTGGGATTCCACCAATGGCTAATTATACTCCCTTGATGCCTCCAAGAGGCCACCAATCAGAGGAGGCCACGTCGGTGCTATACTGCTCGCCCATCGTCACTTGAATTTAACTCATTTCTCCACCTTTACAAAAAAATGTTATATATTGTACCCATTAGATACCCATCGGGTATGGGCATGGGTGCCAATTTATGCCCACGGGTATTGAAGTGGGTGGGTATGTAAATTTTCCATGGGTATGGGTTTGGGCAGAAGGAGCTTGAACCCGCCCATACCCTACCCATTTCCATCCCTAGAAGGAAGGGAGACAGTACAGTTGGATGGAATTAAGAATGCTAGGAAGCTGGAAGTTGGAATAACGAGCAGTTGCCCCGATGATGAGTTCAAGGTTTACAAGTGATGAGATGGGCCATAACCCACAGGCCCCAGGACCTGCCAAGAAGCAAGCACACTCTTGCTGAAGGAAAAACCCTGCAAGAAGTTACGATTTTATCGACAGACGATTTTATAGGAGTATACGCAAAACCTAAGAGTTGTGAAGGAATGATAGATGTTTGTTTGGCTTGCAGAATCAATGGATTTATCCGAACTTAGTTCGTCGACAAGAGAAATTCTGCAACGCTTGTGAGGAAGATCGAGTGATAGAATGCGAGATTCGCTAAACCATATACAGGATAATGATTTTGGTGCGGGATGGATTGATCACCATACCGACTTACTCTTATTATTCGCCTTGCTATATGGGATGGTAAATCTGAGTGGCTTGTCTATAGTAGAGAGACGACGATATTAAACCTTGTTTGAACTCTAAAATGGTATAAGTATTTTCCCTTGTACAAGGAAACTTTTGCCAATCGTAGGATATACGGTGAGATTGAAGCCCAGACCCATTTCCTGCAGGAGAAACCATAAATTGGCGACCATCATGAGATATCGATAGTTGTTTAGTATTGGCGCCAGACCCGTTAGATAAGAAGACCCAGTCACAGAAGAACCTTACCAAGATGAAAGGACAGAAGAATTGCGGTAAAGGTTATGTCACTACCCGAAGAGCCTAGAGAAGGAATTTTCCCGAGAATCTGAGAAGACCGACACTAAGGATGGAGTATATGAGTTTTGATGGAACCATAACAATATTTCTAAGGGTGGTAGCACCCCATACCCCCTGAGACGGTTTATGGATTTTGAGAAGACCCCCAAACCTAACCTATTTCTTTCTAGCCTCTCCGAATCTCGAGGACGAGATTCATTTTAAGGGTGGTAGGTTTGTAACAACCCAAAATTCTAAATTTTGGAATGTTATATTAAATAGATAGTTTGATTGTTTGCTTGATTGTGATGAGTGAAATTGAGTGAAATTCGAAACTTTTGAAAGTTATATGAGAGGGAATGAAACGACTTTCCCAAACTTTCACCTTTGCTTTCTAATCTCCATCAATTCAATTCCTTTTCAAATACAAAACCCTAGAGAGAAGATGACATGACTTCTTCCATTTATTTAAATGAAAAGGGTTGTTGAAAAAATTTGAATTTCATTTGAAGATATTTCAAATTCAGAAACTTTAAGCAACTCAATGATTTTCATGAGAGAAGATAAAATGACTTCTTCAAAACATATGAAATATGAGTTGGAAGTTTGAAAGGATCAAATTTAAAGTCCTTTTGAAATTATTTTCAATTTGGAGTTATTTGGGGTTTTATTCAAAAAAATTTCTCCAAAAATAAAATATATGGAAATTAGGGTAAAATGATTCCCTGCATTAGAAAATTGGAGAGAAATAAATTTGAAATCATTTTAGTATTTTTTTAAATGATTTTTATTGGATTTTATTAGAGCTGTAGCACTGTTTGATTTATTAGAATTTTTCTGAAAATTTTGATATATAATATGCCTATATTATATATTCCTTTATTTTTTACTTTATTTGGCTTTTCTTTCAATTATTTTCTGTTTAAAAAAACTCTTCTCCGCCGCCGAACTATGCCGGCCCAACATGCCGCGGCCCAGCTCGCGTCACGCCGCCGTCCCCGAGCTCCCGAGCGGGAGTCCGCCGCCCGTACGTCGCCGCCGCCATGGCCGAGTCGTCTTCCTCGCCGCCTCTCCGTTGCCCCTCCTCCAAGCTCCGCGCCGCCTCCTCCCGCATATAAAACCCGAAGCCCCGCCCCTCTCTCTCTCTCTCTCTCTCTC
>NC_057799.1:306978816-307164581 GCF_018294505.1 Triticum aestivum
TGCGCCGTCGCCACCGCTCGCGTGCGCCGCACCCCGCCGTAGCCAGAGCCGCCGCCCCGCGCCGCCTCGCCGGAGCTCGCCGATCCGCCGCTGCCGCCAGAAACCGCCGCCGCCGGTTTTTGACGGAAAACCCCGAACCGATATAAAACCGAACCCTAGATCGGTTATTTTTGGTTTTCTCGGTTTTTCTTTAAAACACGATTTTTCTTTTTAGTCTAGTTATTTAACGAACGTTCGTCGTTAAGACTTCTGTAGCGAACGGTTTTCGTTCGTTAGGTTCTGTTAGCGAGCGTTCGCTCAATAGTTTTTTTTCTTTTTCTTTTAATTTTCGGCCAGGGACCCATCTGTGAATATTTTATTTACAGTTTAGTCCCTAATCTTAAAATGATCACTACTTTCTACTCGTTTGTCCAAATCCAACTTCTTCGTTATGATCCCCTCTTTCCAGTAAAACAACTTAAACATGTTTTTGAAAGTTTTAAATTTTGAATTCAAACAGATTTGATTTGAATCTTCTTTTGATCGTAACTCGAGTTTAATTACTCCGTTTGAGTTGATTCTTTTTGCAAATCAAAGCTCTTGACCTAAACTTTCTGATAAGGCCAAATTCACATAATTTTGGTACTGTTAGATTTTTTTCGGTTGCAAGAGTTAATCACTTGTTGTCGAACTTTTCCGAGATCTTTTCTTTGATTCTTTTGCTTGATTGCTTGTGTGTGGTTACTATTGCTTGCTCATGATAGATTGACCGGAGTGTGACGTGTAGAACTATCAGGAGTTATGAGTGCGATTCATCTTCAACAACAGTACAAGGCAAGTTCACACTTCGATCATACCCCCTTTATTACCCAGTTTTTATGCACTAGTTTCAATCCTCAAACATTTGCATGAGTAGGATTGATAACATGTGGGTTGGGAAGTAGTTGATGAGGTAGGAACCTATTGTCTTGCATTCAACCACTGGGTATTACTACGTTATGCTTACTGCTATGCTATGCTCTTAGACGTGGTTTGGTTTTAAGAGAATTCATGAAAGATGTGAGAGTTATGATTAACTAAGGGTTAACTTAAGGTGGCTACTTTAATACACATCTGGGTGCAATGGTTGGGGCACCCTGGAGCACCCAGTGGTTTGCCCGGGCACCTGGAGAACCCAGTGCTTGCCCAAGGGAATCCTGGAGTACCCGTGTGATCACCCTATGGAATGCCACCCAGGCTCAAAGGGATCATAAGATTATTCATGCTAGAAACTTCCGTGTGCAACCACAAGCTATTATGGGCTCTATCATAGTTGAGTAAGTTGCATGACCTCTTTCAATGGTGGGCTAGCAGATGTAGGGGAAAGTAGGTGTAACTGTCCACCCAAAGTAAAGAGTTAATGTTTCTGAAAGACTGTGTCTCGGTCATCCGTTTCTCAAACACCATGTAGTGCGAGAAATCCAACGGAGGAGATCGAGTCTTGTGGGGAAAAGTGCGCAAACCTCTGCAGAGTGTACAAACTAATGATGATTAGCCGTGTCCCCGGTTATGGACATCTTGAGTATCTGGTTCTTGAATTATCATGTTGATCTCATCACTTTGCTTAATAATTTGTTGGGATGTTAACTTTTAATTGGGATTGAGTTGGAGGAACCTTCTCAATAATTTTTCAACCAACTTGGTAGTTAAATAAAATTTATTCCTTTGATGTAGGGAAAATTTGGCTTTATGCAAAAAAACTAAACTTAGAGCCTCCACCACCCAAATATGCATGTAGTGATAGCCATTATTCATCATTGCTCTATGGTGTGAATTTGTCAGTACATTCAATGTACTGACCTATATGGCTGCAACATCTCATGTTGCAGGATTCTTACGACGAGTAAGTGATACGTTAGGGTTACGATTTCTACACTCAACTTTGCCGTTGGTGTTGATGGGAATCCACAACCTTGTTGTTACTTCCGCTATATGGATTGAGGTAATAGTATTTACATTACTTTATACATGTGATTTACCTTTGTTATAAATCCTCGAGTACTGTGTGTGTCAGCATACCGATCCAGGGATGACACTCAAGCACAGAGACTTGACCGTCTGAGGTCGGGTCGCTACAAAAATATTCCAGTGGCGCTTTTGATTTATCCACAGAATGGTTGAATTGCTTGTTTCTATGAACTGAGTTCGCCAATAATGTGAAGGATGCCAGTCTTTTCATCCTATTGTAGATTGCTTCGATCTCGATATGCCAAATTTAATCACATGAAATATACAGTAAAAGCCAGTGTGATGTGTGTGGCTACAACTAGTCTGACTGCACGTCCTCATATAACATATCAAGGACGCACCATCTTACCATATTAACCATTCGACTTACCAATGCAGTGTGGGAAGAAAGAAGTATTGGGACTGCGTATCCAAGCAATTGATGCCATGGACTCCTTCATAGAACCTTGTAAGCGAAAAAGAAGTTGTAGTGTGCCTGTACAAAGAGCTAGCGTAAGTTCAGTTACCTGCTTCTTTGGGATTTTAGTTAGTCACTTATTGTGAAATTGTTCAATTACGTTGCTTGGCTTAACTTAGTTTGCTACTGATTACATAAAACCATAGCCTGTTAATCCTATTATAGACTGCGCCTATCTATGTGTTTGATACTTAATGTTAAGAATTACCTGTTTGCCTGAACTTAAATAGCTATTTAAGCACGTAGATAGTTGATCATATGTACTTCTAGGGTGCAGTAGAATTCACGTGTAACTTACGTTCTGATACCCTGTTTGTTTAAATGGTTTGATGTTATCACTTGTAGCACTAGTAATGTTTGCATGTTCATAGATAGACAACTCTCAGGTTTATATGAGGGACACCGTCTTTTTAACTTATATATGTGTTGGAATCATTTTGCTTACATCAAAGAAATTTACAGATGTCTGTGTTGCTGGTAAACGGTACCGACTTGTTACTTTAATACGTTGCCAAGAACTTGTTAGTTTTACTAGTTCATGTGTAATTAAATACGTTGCCAAAACTAGTTAGTTTTACTAGTTTGATGTTAGTTTCTTATGGCTCTTGCAAAACTTTATTTATTGATTGCTAACATTCAAGTTTGCAGGATCCAACTGAAACTCTGTTGGCACAACATGTATGTTTTTGGAAACTTCCTTGTTTACCTGGTTTGCTGTTGTAACTTGTTGCTGTAATCATCTTACCAACTTCAAGTTTTCAGGATCCAATTGGAAGTCCAATTGCACAACAGGTACATTTTCAGAATTACATTTGTGTAACAGGTTTGCTGCTGTAACTTGTTGCTCTAATCAAGTTACTGACTACTCAACTTTTCAGGATCCAAGAGAAACTCCAATGCCACAACAGGTTCCTTTTGCAAAACTTGTTTGTTTAACTGCTTTGCTGCTGCAACCGGTTGCTCTAATCACGTTACTGGCTACTCAACTTTTCAGGATCCAAGAGAAACTCCAATGCCACAACAGGTACCTTTTGCAAAACTTGTTTGTTTAACTGCTTTGTTGCTGCAACAACCGGTTACAATGATGTTAATAACTACTTTTCAGCATCCAATTGGAACTCTTTAATTCCTTGTTTGTTTTAACTGGTTTGTTGTTATAACTCCCAGTTGAGATGTTTTGCTAACTTCAAATTTTCGGAATCCAATCGGAACTTTAATGGCAAAACAGGTTAGCCCAAGATCAAAGAGCGAGGTCCCCATGGACGTTGGATCATCCCACAACAGTGGCACCAGCCCAATCGTGCATCATGAATTACCAACTGCTGATGCTCTAGAGGCTAAACTAGTGGCAGAAAGAGATTCTGCTTCTGCACTTAGAGATGAAGTTAACATGTTGAGGAAGCAAATAGCACAATCACAAGCAATACTCAAGACAATCATTAAATATTTGGTGGATTTCAAAACGAAGCAAGATGAGACTGACCGCATTGTTAAGGTCCTGAAGGAAAAAAGGAAATTAAATTCCCACTTGGTAAATCATAGGTGAAATGTTCTTTCCATCGTTGAATAACTTTGTGTTGTTTGTTCATGTAATCGATCAAACCATTTGTTTTAGAGATCATGTAATAATTGTTTTTTGTTTTTTGGTTTGTAATTTTATTTGAGCACAAGTCTGTATTAATTGATAAGACTTGGAGACATTTCATTTTGATTGTTGTGCCAGACCTACAAATATGCCAATCGGGCTGAATGTGTATTTAGCAATAATAGTAGTATAGATGTACCATAAGTGGCACGCATCGGAAAGGGCCAAGATGCTGTACTAGCTTCGCTAAAAAAAGGATGCTCTTCTAGCCAAAAAAAGTACAGCGGCCTGGCTTATGTATGTTAGTTGATATTATTGATCCATATACTCTATAAGTGTTTATATTTCTAATAGTTTTGTACATTATTGGTTGATTGACTCGTTATTTGAATCTTGATACATCGCTTGTGTACATATCTAAATGGGAGTACACATTATGCTGCGTGTGACATTTGAGTTGGACATAAAGTGTTCCAAATATTCGAATTCACCTTAAACTGGATTCTAGCTTCTGAATTCGAGTATCGGCATTTGTAAATCATATTCAGATATGACAGTGGAATACATCTTTTTCATGCTTTTGAAGATATATAAAAACACATAGAATGATTTATAAAGATTTGTATAGGAATACAAAATGGATTCAAATTTAGTTGCCAGGGTAAAAGTGGATGCTTATTGTCCCAAAATTCGAAAGAAGCGGCAAAATGTCCACTCCCACGTCGGCTGCCCGAAGCCAAGTGTTTGGGAGATGGAAATTACTGTCTACCCCTGACACGGACAATCCATCGGCCCAATTTCCACTGCTCTCAATAGGGGTAGGTTAGTAACTTCAATTAGACGTGACACGACCGCCTCTGAGCCCATTCCGACATGGTGGGTGCCAAACATGGGCGGCAAAACACATTTGATTCAACCTCGTATGAAAGACCTATGTTTCTCCATCCATTTCCCCATTCATACACGGTGGGCGGAAAAACAAACTCGACTCGGCCGAAATCGATGTAGGCAAATATTTTCAATAGGGGCAGGTTCGTAACTTCACTCAGACGTGACACAAACGCCCTATGTGTCAGCCCCGTTCATACACCGTGGGCGCCAACCATGGGCGCCAAAACACCCTCTCCTCGCCCGAAATTGCTCTGGGCAAATATTTGCAAGATGCGAGATTACCATCCTATCCCCAACCAACGAGACATCCAAATTTTAAACGGGGGCTAAGTTCGTAACTTTCCCATATTTCAGACAGGCGCATCCCAAAAACATGGTTCCCCGTACCTCTCCCTGCATTTTCCCATTCATACACCGTCCGTGCTAGAACACCATCCCCACACCAGCCTCCTCCGTCCGCCACCCCATCCATCACCGCCGTCCTCCACCCCATCCATCGCCGCCGTCCTCCACCCCATCCATCGCCACCGTCCTCCACCATGCCGGAGCGCCTACCAAGACCGCGTCGTCCACTGCTAGAGATGGACGTTTCTCATCCATGGTGACGGACCAAGAGCCTTGCATAGTGTCCTCTCGGTTCATCGGCACAGTTGTCCTGTTTGCCGGGGCCGCTCACACGACCTTCTCTTCCACTGCAATGGGACTTATCCCCCGATGCACCCGTCTACCATCGCAGATCTGCTTCAATGCCACTAACAGCCAACGCACCCCCGATGCCCACACGACGCCGCAAGAGAGGTGGTACTTCATATCTCCTCAACTTTTTGATCTCAACCAGAATATAGATCGTAACTTGGTTACTGTACTTTGTTTTCAGCTCTTAGAATTTAGTTCTTAGTTCGAAGCAAACAATGGATGCTAAATAGCATTTCCCCAGTTTGCAGCTTTAAATCTGCCATGGCACAGTCATAATAGGGTTTAATTGATCATGCTTAGGGTTTAATTGATCATGTTGGTTCTGTGGTGGTTTCTTTAATAGAAATCGAAGGGGAAACCCTCTTTTGCTCAAAAAATGCTTAGGGTTTCCCCTTTTATGATCACTATACGATCAGCATACGTGCTTTGTGTCATAATAGCACCGCTCCACCCATGAAGCTAAACAAGCTTAGTTGTTCAAATACGAATCTGATATTATTAAAACAGAGTCGTTTAGTTTGTCAGCTAAATGTTCCTAATTTAGTTTCGAAAATGCATGTTCGCGGCTCGGGTGTGTACCTCTACAAGGTGCCCACGGCAGCCCACCCGGGGATTTTTGGTCAGCCCAGGCCCCGATTCCTGCTGCGCGCTTCCAATCTCTACTCGCCCCCGGCCGCCTGCCCACCGGCGACTTGCCGTCCCTGGGCGGCATGACTCTAGGAGGAGACGCCGGACTAACAGGAGGTCAGGAGCCGCTCGCCCAACAGCATCACCGCTGTCCGGGCGCGCCACCGTGCCTACCTTCCCAGTCCGTTCAGGGCTCAGGTGTGCAGCACCCACTAAGCCAACCCGATTTATCCTGAGGTACGTCCTCAACACTCAGCAGCCACTCCTCATCACCCATTTTCTAAATGATTCATTACTCATTACGCAGGACTGTCACTAGGGTTTGTGGTGTGCTGAGTGCTACCTACACTAAATGGTTCAGATGTATTTCAGTTCTTTAGTACCAGTAAAGTTCACGGGGTTTCAAAATTCCGGCCCTAGGAATAGATACTAGTCATTTTGGACTGTTGGTCGTAGTGACATTGACCAAGATTACTACTGTAGACCAGGTTTGTTGACAATTTTACTTGTCTTTCTGACTCATTCGATATGATATCCAATTATTCATGTCGATTAGTTGCAAACAATAAGTGCTACACAAACTTCTTGATTCAGATTTTTTACGGTCTCTTACTACAGTTACAATTCTGCATACTTGTCCTAGTAAGCTCACAAGTAAATGATTGATTCACGTTCACAAGTAAATGATTGATTCACTACATCTATGATTGCCTTGTCATATTTGATGTCAATATTATTTTAGCCTGGACCGCCCTGTTTCAAAATACTGGAACCATAGACATGAGTGAATAGTATTTCTCTGTGTGATCTCTTCCATCATGTGTGGGCAACGAATACTGCATTGTATAGAAAGAAAGTGTCATTTCCAGCTTTTACATAGACTACGATCTTTTACATGGAATACAATCTGTCTACTTGCTTTGTGTCGCACTACCAGCACTCCACCCTTGAAGCTAAACATTATGCCACTGATAATTCCTTAGTTTATTTGTTCAAATACGAATTTGATATGATTCAAATGTTCCTACCTCAGTTTTGAAATGTGTGTCTGCCTGTTATAGAGACATAAGAGGTTTGTATTTCTGTGTGTGGTCTGGTCAGCACGGTTGGGGGGTGAACTTTCCATATGCAGGGGTTTATAGGGAGACGCTCTTCGAGTTGAATCCGCAATGCATTCCATAGATAATCTGACTAATTTGTATGTTTTCATGAATCTCATATTCTGAACAGCATCATAATGATTATGAGGTTGCGCGCATGAAAAGAATAAAGAAGAACAATGCCATGGCTGTCAAACTTGGCATTAAGGGAGTGAAATCAAGTCTGCATGCAATGCAATGCAAACGCTCTCCACCTATAGATTGATGCTTAGAATACGATCCTAACAGTGATTCTGAGCTAGAGGGAGACCTAAGTCAATGTAGCTCCCTAGTGGAGGAGTCAGAGGCAGATGCCCTATCTTATTCACCCATCAAGGTGCTTGCTCTAACTTTCCAAGGTTATATTGGTCGCACATATCTTGCAACTGATCCTTTGCATTGCTTCTACTTTGTTGCAATGCCATTAGCTTAGTTTACACATCGTGTATGTGAATACGCCCTGCCTATCCATTTTTAGTACATATTCCATCTGTCATCATACCATATTTATCCATTCAAATGTTGTTCTTGTGTATCAGACATTCAAAAGGAAGAGGGCGATTGCTGATCACGGAGGAGCACAAGTAAAGTATTTGGAAAAGGTAGTGACACCTGATAAATCAAATAGCCCATTAGGTGTAGTTGCAATATCACCTGACCCACAAAACACCCCAACTCTAGCAGACTCTAGCCCTACTACAATGGTCATTTCTGATGCCCCAACTCAGCAGACCCCAACTGCAGCAAATAGTATGATGATGCCAGTTGACATAGCACCAGCTCTACGACGCAAAACCCCCATTCTAGCAAAGAGTACACCAAATCCAGTTGCCAAATCCCTTTTCGAACCAGAGAGAGCCCCAATTGCAGCAAATGGGACCCCTGTTCCATTTCTTCCCAGTTTAGAAGATGAAGCTTATATTGTTGTCAGGAACTTTGTGCGCATCTTTCCTTCATGGAAATATTATACCAGAGACACAGAACAATTTCCAGTCATCCTCTACAACTTGCACATAAGTAATGTACTAATGTTATTCATGGTAATTACTGCATATGTTCCTGCTGACAAAAGACACAAGATTTCATTTTTTTAAATAGGCGAGGACCAAACTGGATTGTCAAGACGAGCAAGGGTTGGTTGCGCTTTTCAAGCACTCGTTGATGAAGTATCATTCCTACCTGATGCAAGCGCACTTCGATGCAAGCCTCTAAACGAAATTTCTGTAAAGTCTCCGGTGCTACATTTATCAGACAGTGACTAGAATAATCTTGTTACACATTGGTCTCGTCTGTAGCATAAGGTACTATCTATGATATCACATCACAATTTGAACTACATTTCTGCATTTTCCTTAACGCCTCACTTGTACGAAAACTGTTAGCAGAAGAACATTCATTCTCAAGGGACCATAGAATCCCGCAACTATACTGCACACTGCATTGCCCTTGTGAGTACCTCTTACCCTGTATGACCATACTTACTTTCATAGCTCTTTGATTATGTAGCATCACTGCACATGTTAGCCTCGTTATCGTCCATTTGGTGGACATTATAAGATCCGTATGGACTCTTACATCAATTTGGAATCAACCCAATGCTTTTGAAGAGGTTTAGCTCTGCAGTCCTCTTGTAAGGACTGAGCGTCGTCTATCACTGTACTTACATTAATAGCTACTCCCTCCGTCCCATAATATAAGAACGTTTTGTACAGTACACCAGTGTTCAAACACTCTTGTATTATGGGAAGAGGGATTGGTTCATTGTGTAGCATTCTGTGTCTTATCTCCCTCGCCCACCATTTAATAAAAAATATCATATCTATATTTAATCTTACCAAAAAGTTGAATACACAGACAATGCCAGTGCAGAAGTGTAGCCCATTGCTCTTGTCAGTACATTTTGTCCTGTAGCGCTTGTACTTCCAGGGATTGGTAGTTGATTATGTAGCATCAATCTGCATCTTATCTTCATTATCCTCTATCCCTTCCAGTATTATCATATCTATAATTACTCTCTAATAAATGTAGAGTACATGCAATGCTTATGAAGAAGATTCTGTGCTGAAATTCTTGAGTTATCCTTCCCTTGACATGGAGAAGGGCATTATAAAGCCGGTGTTAACTGTTAATGTAAGTCGGTCCTTCTAGAGCCTTTATCCTCAACTGCTGTTTAATTTGCTCATACTCCCTATCGTTTACTGCTGTTTAGTTTGTTGTTTCTATCAAAATGCATGTTCGCAACAACCGTAAGTTCCAAGTTTTACTTGTAAAACCAAATTCCTTATTCATACCATACACATTACTCAATACTGCCTATATGTATGCTTGTTTTTGTGGATGTATAATCCAGTGTGTGGTGAAGCAGCCCATGTTTGCTCCTTGTCATCTCATGTTTTATCTTACTGATGTGGCTGATGATATGAACAACATGCCATGCACATTAACCAAAATAGATACAATGATTGTCTTTGCCCTTCATCTATGCTTTTTTATGTTGACATGGTAATCCAGTAGTGTGGTGAAGCTCCCCACATTATGAACAATGCCAAATTATGCTATTGATATTTTGAACTTACACTTTATTTTCTAATTTGAAATTGGATGGAATTGGCAGCACAATTATCATCTTTGTTTATACACGTGCAAAACCTGTCATCTCTCTGCTTGTTTCAGGGTGATATGCCTGATGGCATGCACAAGTCTGCTGAAGGCTGTGAGACAAACCCAACATATATTGCAGCAAAGAAGGCAAAACATCTTGAAGATAGCGAGACAACCCCAAAGTCTTGTCTTAATGCAGTGTTCAAGTTACTTGAGACTAGCAGTCAGACAAGCTCACAGAATTCGCTGTCTGAATCAGTTTGACTTCTTTAGTCCCAAGTTCTAGCAGAAAGGCATTCTACAACTCAAATTTGACTTGAAGAACCTCATTGCTAAACAGCTACACCTGGAAGCTATGACCGACATGCTAGGCCGGTCTCACAGCCTTGCTCAGCAGCTTGCGCAGCAGTTCCCGCACAAGGCTAACCTTTCTTGAACTATCTTGGAAGTGGTCTCGGTTCAGTATTGTTTTGTTACGCTGCAATGGTGCCCAGTTTTTGTAATCTGCTTCTTCGTTGCGCTTTATGATCACTGGTGGTGAACTTCGATGCCCAGTGGATGTAATATACCATAAATCCTTTATTGTATAGTGTAGGTTTATTCTAAGTTACTATGCCGTAATTTCTTTATTGTATAGAGTAGGTTTGTTCTTAATTCCTACTAGTTACTGCCATCATTCACTATCTGAAAAAAAATCTGATGTAGTCGATCGGGCCGAAACATTCGCCTCTAACGGGCCTGGTTTTTAGCGGGCCACAATTGGGCCGGCCTGCATCTTTATTGGGCCCGAATGGCCATTGGGGCCTTCACACTTTGGGCCAGGCCCACAACTTACTCCGGCCTATATTCGGCCCAAATTTTAGTTGGGCCTTTTGTGGACCCAGCGCTTAGTTTGGCCCATGTAGCGTTGGGCCATTAACAGGCTGAATATTCTGCTGGCTTGTTACGGCCCAGAAGAAACCATGGGGCTTTAGCAGGCCGAAATTCATGTTGGGCCTCAATTTTCACTAGTCGTACATGGGCCTTCAGCAGGCTGAAAGGTAGACCGGGCCTTTTTGGGCCCAGTTATATGACGGTTCGTTACCAGGCCGAAACATATCTTGGGCCTTAGTTGGCCCACTGATATCATGGGCCTTCAAGAGGCCGAAAGCTTAGTACAGGCATCAACGGGCCGAATTATACGATAGGCCTTTAACAGGCCCAAAGTCACGTTGGGCTGAACGGTTGCCACCTTTATCACGGGCTGTTAGTGGGATGGATGTCGCGTCGGGCCATATATGGCACATGGGCAGCACGGGCCATTCCCAGGCCGAAAGACACACCGGGCTGAAATGGGCCCATGTCTGCATTGGGCCTCTAACAGGCCGAAAGTCACAGGGCCGTAATTGGGCCCAAATATTCGGCGAACAATTAATGGGCCAGATCTGGCTTCGGGCCATAAATGGGCCTTTATTAAATAGGTCGTTATTAGGCTGGCCCACTAGTACTTGAGTAAGTACTACGGGCCTTTGACTGGGCCGGCCTTTTTAACCTATATGGGCCTCTGTTGGGCCCTGCCACGTGTCGACGTATCATAGGCATGACTCCTCCAATGGACGGACGACATCTGGCCCACCGAAGAGCAAACACGTGTTTCCTCCGGCCAATGAGAATTTTACACGTGGAAAATCCCCATTGGTCCGGGCTGTTAACGGGTTATCGGATCCAAAACCGGACCCGATAGCTTAACGGCGACCCGTTACGGTCGATACCACGTGTCGGTCACCCTTGATGAAAGCGCTTCTATGATGCACGATTTATCGTCATGGAAGTGGACACTTCCGTGATGATAATTTTGGTAATGTCATGGAACACTTCTACGACAGCACACGTATGACTATCTTGATTCTGTCATAAAATGACAGAAAACGTGACCTACTATGACAAACACGTATCATCACGGAAGTGTATTTTTTTGTAGTGATAGACGAGGCCGAGCAACGTGAAGGAGGGTCGCCTGCAAGGAGGCGGCGCTGCAAGCAAGGAGTGAAGGTTTCAACTTGGAAAGGAAGGCGGAAATAGGGGAAATGTGGCTTTTGGTAAGGGGGAGGGGGCGGGGAGGTAGATATTTCCGCGGAAGCCGAAAATTTGGAATCGTTTCAGCGAAAAAACTGGCGCGCAAAGTCTCATCAGACACGGTCCCTTATTCAGAACTGTGTACGATATGTGAACATCACAAATGATTCAGATAGCTTAACCCGTGTGTGATGAGTTTGAACGTCAAAAATTTTGGTTCGAATTTCCCTGGTTATAGTGGTCATCCACGTCATTGCATAATTTGGGTACACAAAGGAGACTACAGCATACCCACACTTCTTAATTGAGAAAGTTCAGCAATTAAACAGAGCTAGCTGACCTAAACATTACTCTAACAAATTAAAGACTGGCGCTCTTAATTAAACAAAACAAAGAGTACTACTACAGCTAGTGCTCGTCGATCTCCGCCGCCGCCTCCATGTCCAGCTCGCGCCCGACGGTCTCCTGGGGAGGGGCTTCATGGCATCCATTGCACCATACTCGACAAGCATCTCGCCATCGGCGTCCGCCATCTCTTTCGAAAACGTTGCCATGAGCTGGGCGTGGGCGGCCGCGATCTGGGCTTGGACAGGCTCCGTCGTGGCAAGGTATGCGGCGGAGGAACAGACGGCTGCTCGAATGCTCTCGACGATTGCCAACTCTTCGGCTGTGGGTTGCTGACCGTTGTCGGAGAAGCTTCGTTCGATTTGTGCGGTGACCGCCAGAAGCTGGGCATGGGCGGCCTCGACATGGTCGTGGGCGGCCTCCATGAGGGCTAAGGCCGCCGCTGGGGAACAGACAACTGTTGTGCCGCTCTCGCCAGTTGCTATCCCCGAGGCAGATGTTGCTGCCGCCACCTGAGAAGCAACAACGGCCGTTTGGGCTGCCCTAGCCGCCCGGTCGCATATTGCGGCCGCGCTCATGCACTTTGTTAGCACACGCATGGTGGGCTTGATGCGGCTTGAAGCTACGTCGGTATTTCCCCAAAGAGGAAGGGATGATGCAGCACAGCGGTGGTAGGTATTTTCCTCAGTTATGAGACCAAGGTTATCAAACTAGTAGGAGAACCAAGCAACACAACGTAAACAGCACCTGCACACAAATAACAACCACTCGCAACCTGACGTGTTAAAGGGGTTGCCAATCCCTTTCGGGTAGCGGTGCCTCAAGATAGGCAAATGGACGTGAAATAAATTGTACTCCCTCCGTTTTTTAGTCTGCATATAAGATTTGGTCAAAGTTTGACCAAATTTATATCAAAAAATATCAACATCTACAATACTAAAGCTATATAGTATCAAAATTCATTCCATGATGCATCTAAGAATATTGATTTCATACTGCGACTGTTGATATTTTTCTTATAAAGTTAGTCAAACTTTACAAAGTTTGACTTTGACCAAATCTTATATGCGAACTAAAAAGAAACAGAGGGAGTAGTAGATTGATAGATCGAACACCAAATAAAATAAATAAGAATAAAACACAGCAAGGTATTTTTGTATTTTTAGTTTAATAGATCTGAAAATAAAACCAATGGAAAATAGATCGCAAAGGCAAATAATACGAGAAAGTGACCCGGGGGCCGTAGGTTTCACTAGTGGCTTCTCTCGAGAAAATAGCAAATGGTGGGTAAACAAATTACTGTTGGGCAATTGATAGAACCTCAAATAATCATGACGATATCCAGGAAATGATCATTACATAGGCATCACATCCAAGATTAGTAGACCGACTCCTGCGTGCATCTACTACTATTACTCCAAACATCGACCGCTATCCAGCATGCATCTAGTGTATTAAGTTCATGGAGAAACGGAGTAATGCAACAAGAACGATGACATGATGTAGACAATATCTATTTATGTAGAGATAGACCCCATCGTTTTATCCTTAGTAGCAACGATACATACGTGTCGGTTCCCCTTCTGTCACTGGGATCAAGCACTATAAGATAGAACCCACTACAAAGCACCTCTTCACATTGCAAGATAAATAGATCAAGTTGGCCAAACAAAACCCAAATATTGGAGAAGAAATACGAGGCTATAAGCAATCATGCATATAAGAGATCAAAGAAACTCAAATAACTTTCATGGATATAAAAAGATAGATCTGATCATAAACTCAAAGTTCATCCGATCCCAACAAACACACCGCAAAAAGAGTTACATCATATGGATCTCCAAGAGACCATTGTATTGAGAACCAAAAGAGAGAGAGAGGAATCCATCTAGTTACTAACTATGGACCCGAAGGTCTACAAAGAACTACTCATGCATCATTAGAGAGGCACCAATGGAAGTGGTGAACCCCTCCGTGATGGTGTCTAGATTGGATATGGTGGTTCTGTACTCTGCGGTAGCTGAAATTGATTTTCGTTGACTCCCCTAGGGTTTCTGGAATATTGGGGTATTTATATAGAAAAGAGGCGGTCTGGGGGCACCCGAGGCGGGCACAACCCACCAGGGCGTGCCTGGGCCTCCTGGCACGCCCTGATGGGTTGTGCTCCCCTCGGAGCACCCCCACACACAGCCTTGGCCCATTGGGTGTCTTCTGGTCCATTAAAAATCTCCGTAAAGTTTCGTTGCATTTGGACTCTGTTTGGTATTGATTTCCTGCGATGTAAAAAACATGCATAAAACAGCAACTGGCACTTGGCACTATGTCAATAGGTTAGTACCAAAAAATGACTATAAAATGATTATAAAACATCCAAGATTGATAATGTAACAGCATGAAACAATCAAAAATTATAGATACGTTGGAGACGTATCACGGCTGCGGCCGCGCTCTCATCGGAGTGGGCCGCCGAAGTTGCCCTCACGACGCGGGTCCACCTCCCCATCTTTCACCGGTGATGATTGAATAGTGAAATGATATTTGGGGAGCGAGCTAGTGTGCTTGACATGCCGGCTGTGGACTGTAGCCAACGCACCTTCTCGCATAAGCCATAGGCGTACTATACACCGACGGTGCTCCAGGATATTTTGTACTGCATCTCACACGGTTGGTGATAATAAACTGAGTGGGATCTACTTGATTTTTCATCTTGATTTGAAGTACATGGTGGGGTCGCAGCGGCAATGGACGGTGTTGGAATTGCTAGAACTTTTATCTGCAGTGAACATGCAACTATATGTGTGTCGTAAAAAAATTGGAATTATTGAGGGTTTGTTTGGACATTTTATACATTAAATTGGTTTTCTGGCCATTTCAGGTGCACAATTCAAAATTAAACAACATGCACATGCTCCGGTGCAGCAACATAGAACAACATGAGTGTTGTGTTAAATTTTGGAATTTTTCAGGGTTCGTTTGGACATTTTTATACATTAACTGGGTTTTCTAGGCATTTTATGTGCATAATTCAAATTTGAACAACATGCACATGCTCCAATTCTTATAAATTGGTTGAAAAATCAAATATGTGTCCCCGGGTGCATGCTTAGGTCCCATGTAAGAAATGGGAATGAATTTCAAACACCCTACCACCATCACTCGCCCGCAAACATTGAGATACCTAGTTTTTAAATTCTAGTAAATCCAGAACTTGTCTGAAATTCATGAAACTTGGCATGCTATCATGGAGCGGCATCAACATGCTGTGGTAAAGATTTTGTCCCATTTGGGGCAGGTTTGGGCATAAGCTTCTCACAAATCAGATCTTCTCACAACAAGCCTGATGGTTTCGATAGGGAATGTGCCACCTTTGGGGACGAAACGATATCCGTTGCCTCTTATTGCTTTCAAATTTTTTCTAGTTTCAACATAGAACAACAGGAGTCACTACAGGAGTCAGACACTTTGCCGGCTGCCATGGCTGACCGCAAAGGCATGCCTGGCAGACGGCAAAGGCCTTTGACATCAGCCAGCAGACGGCAACAGGTCCGGCTGAATAAGCTACGGCAAAGGCCTCTTTGCCGTCTGCTGGCGGACAGCAAAGATGAAATGGTATGTGCCGTCCGCCAGCAGACGGCAAAGAGGCTGGACGGCACACGTGGCAAGTTAGGTCCGTTAGGGGGTTAACAGCGTGCTTTGCCGTCTGCTGGTAGACGGCAAAGTCCTTTGCATCTTTGTCGTCTGCCAGCGGACGGCAAAGTGCCCATATAGGCCAGCCCAGGTTGCTGCCACATGGCATGCTATGCCGTCTGCTGGCTAACGGCAAAGATGCAAAGGTCTTTGTCATCTGCCGGCAAACGACAAAGTAACCATATAGGCCAGCCCAGTGCCCCCAGGTTAAACAGGTAGTTGCCACGTGGCGGCTTTGCCGTCTGCTGGCTGATGGCAAAGCTCTTTTGCGTCTGCTGGCAGACAGCAAAGAGCCTGTATAGCCCCTGTTTTCTCTGTTTTCTCTTAAATTCATTCAATTTCATAGAATTTCACAGACATACACACACACACACATTTGAAGATATATATACACAAGCATACCAACACATATCCAACACATCCAACAACACATATCCAACAAGTTTCGAAGAACATAAAAGAAGCACAAGGAGAAGACTAGACTCCATGAACGCACTCTCCTCATCTAAAGCAAATCTGATTAGGAAAGATGAAAGTTAGAAGAAGAAGAAGACTAGCTAGAAGTAAAAGAAGAAAAAGAAGAAGAAGAATTTATCTTCTCTTTCTTAGTCTCCTCTCCTCTTCTTTATCTTCTTCTTCTAACTAAGGTAGGAAAAATGCCATTTTTTAGCTAAGCTAGGTAAATAGGTCATTTTAGAGCTAAGCTAGGTAAATAGGTCATTTTGGAGCTAACCTATAGGTAAAATGGATCATATTGGAGCTAACCTAGGTAAACTTTGTCATTTTTGAGTTAACTAAGCATATTATGCCATTTTTGACATAAGTAAGCTAATTATAGGTCTTTATTGAGCTAACCCAGGTAACTAAGCATATTAGAGCTAATTTAGCATTTTAGAGCTAACTTAGGTCATTTTGGAGCTAACTTAGGTAAAATTGATCATTTTTGAGCTAATTAGGCTTATTATGTCATGTTCGAGGAAAATAAGCTAACTATATGACATATATGATGTTACCAAGATTGTTATGCCATTTCAAACCTAAGTAAGCTAATTATGCCATTTTTTACATACGTAAGCTAAGTGTATGTTATTATTGAGCAAACCTAGCTAACTAAGCATATTAGAGATAACTTAGCATATTAGAGCTAACTTAGGTCATTTCGGAGGAAACAAAGCTAAGTATAGATCATTTTGGAGCTAAGCAAGCTAATTATGTCATTTTGGAGGAAGATTGGCTAAGTCTAGGTCATTATGGTAAGCATTTTGGAGGAAATAAAGCTAAGTCTAGGTCTTTATGCATTTGGTAAGCAAAACACTAGAGAAAACTTACCGTCGTCACGGAGGTGAAGGACCGGTCGGGTTTGCGCCAGTGCCAGGCGGAGAAGGACCGGTCGGGGTCGGGGTTGCGCCAATGCGAGACGGAGAAGGATCGGTCGATGCTTGTCAGGAGGCATGCTGCACCAAAGATCATTTGCAATATCTTGTTAGCATGATGCAATTGAAATGTGAATACTAGTAACTAGTGACCATTCAAATGAAACTCACTGTGTCCGCTATAGAAATCTGGGGCATCGGCGGAGGGGTCTGACCATTTTTCTCGCACATGGACTGCACATTTTGTTTTCACGAGTCAGTCATATTAGTTAGTAATGAAACGAACATTACGTGCATGATTTGGCTAATATGCAGGAGAAACTTACCACGAGGAGCTCGTATAGGGCCCGGTGAGACGCGTATTTCCGGTTCCGCTCCGCCTCCAACAGACTAGCCGTCCTCTCCTCCAGCTTGATCTCCCTTTGCTTAGCCTGCCTGTTTGCCTCCGCTAGAAGCTCCTGGGCCCTAGCCTCGATGGCGAGCTCCATTGGTCGTGGTCGAGGCGGTATCTCAGGAAGAGACCTCGCCTGGCGCTTCTTGATCTCCGGGAGACTTCTAGGACAACGTATCAGTCCATCCCCAATGCCTACCGAGCCATGTTTCCTCCCCTCACCAGATAGCTTCACGAGCTCCGGATCAAAAGGACTTTGGCTCGGGTTGAAGTCATCCCCTTTCTTCGCCTTCCCAAAGTCTCTGTACCTCACGAGCTTGTTGTGGGAGGAGATGTTGGTGAAGCTCTCTGGATGATCAAGGTCATCCTCAGAGAATTCCTTGGCCTTCTTGAACGGGGTATTATGGGCCATGGCATAGAGGTCGTACAGCGGTGGCACGTCCTTCTTGTTGTGTTTCTCCTAAAAGAGAGGAACAACATATTAGTTAAGGGCTGAAGCTAGCATGAAGAATGAAATTGCATGAATCGTTAAGGGCTCAAACCACATACCTAGTGATCCTCGTACTCAAACAGGTTGGAGCTCCCTTGATGGTGTGGCACACCTCACATTTGGGCACTCTTATCCCTGGCCTTGTTGTGCTCGGCTAGCCATTGGGGAGAGCACCACTCATCCACCAACACCTCCCAACAGTCCATCCTATCCGCAAACCATCTCGGGGGCACCTAAGTTTGGCAAAGAGAAATTTCAGCGCTACGCCTACAAATGAAATCAAGGAAACTAAGTACAAGGCCTTAAGAATAGGTAATTACCTTCATGTACTTCTCCTTACTCAGATACTTGCCGCGACACTTCTTCTTGGCCCTCCTAATGTTAGTCGAGGCATAGTAGTCTCGAACAGCCTGCACCCTAGCCTCGTGCCGTAAGTTCTGAAGTAGGCGCTTGCACTCGGCTTCGAGAACCCTAGCCACCTCCGCCTCGTGTTCCTCAGAACACCTATAGAAGGTCTGCAATCGAACGAGACAACACTGATTAGTAAAATCACTAGGTAATGTTGATTTTTAATTCTGTAAAGGAGAAATTACCCAAAACCGCTGCCTCACAATGTCAGCCACCGTCTCGCACAAAACACCGTCGACCCTCTCCTCCGGCGGGGCGGGGCGGCCACGTACAGCTCCCAGCTCAATGCTAGCTGTGGGACCTGACCCTCACCGGGCAACGTGACCCACCCCGGGAAGTGGTCCCGGCAAAGCACACCAAGGACCTGGTTGGGCCTGCGGACACCATCGGCGTGTATCCAACCCCTGCAGTATGACAAGGCCAACACATTAGATATTGATTTGAAGAAACATGAAGGACAAAGGTTAAAAAAGAGTAAATGCACTTACTTCTCCCCGTTAGGCTCAATCAACCACCTCTGATCGTGGGTCGCTGGCACGACCGGGAACTTCGTACCACCACGCTGATAGACCTTCTTGCCCTGCTCAACCAGCTCGCCCTCGCTAAAACAATCGTCAGACCAGGTCTCCTCGCCGTCAGCATGGCCACTAGTCTCTGGAGTCACGTGGGACGAAGACGCCGGGACCGGAGTCTCGTGCGACGAAGACTCCGGGGGCCGAGTCTCGTGGGGCGAAGGATCGGCGACCCGAGACTCGTCGGCCCGAGGCTCGTGGACCAGAGTCCATGACGGTTCCAAGTCTGACGGGTCCACCTGAGATGGAGCACTCCGGTGGTTCAGAGAATCAGCTGGGGGTGGCGGCGAGGAAGGCGCAGCAGCCTTCCTACCTCTCCCGCCGCCACGTCCACCTCTAGTTGCACCCCTCTTCGTCTTCCCCCAACCTCTCCCGACCGAAGAAGAAGCGCCCGCTGGTGTCTGCATGCTGTCTACCAGCGCTCTCCGAAGGTGCTGGGGTGGAATAACAGCACCCCTCCCAGCACGCACCGAGGAAGGAGGCTCGGAGTGCTCTCGATCCGCGCCCACCATGTGTCAACACCTGCAATGACAAAGAGTAAACGAAATTAGTACAACATAAACATAATAAAAAATAACATGAACTAATTAATAATATATATTCCCCTCGATCCTCGACCCCTCGACCTAGCTAGCACTAACCTAAACCACCCACTAACCTAAACTTCTTCTTCTTCTTTCCTCCTCCTCCTCCTCTTCTTCTTCTTCTTCTTCGTATTTTTCTTCTTCCTTCTTTTCCTTTTCCTCTTTTCTTCTCATCTTCTCCTCTTTTTCTTCTTCTTCTCCTCCTCCTCCTCCTCCTCCTCCTCCTCCTCCTCTTTTTCTTCTTCTTCTTCTTCCGCCTTCTACTTATTCTACTTTTCTTCTTCTTTTTTCATCTTTTTTCACTTCCTTTAATTATGACTATTTAACTAAAACCTAACACTAATCTAATATAATCTAATCTAATCTAGCTAACTATATATCTAATATATCCATTATCTAAAACAGAAAAGAAAAATACAGAACTCCTCCTCCTCTTCTTCTTCTTCTTCTTCTTCTTCTTATTTTTCTTCTTCCTTCTTTTCCTTTTTCCTCTTTTATTCTCATCTTCTCCTCTTTTTCTTCTTCTCCTCCTCCTCCTCGTCCTCCTCCTCCTCCTCCTCTTCTTCTTCTTCTTCTTCTTCTCCCCCTTCTACTTATTCTACTACTCTTCTTCTTTTTTCTTTTTTTTACTTCCTTTAATTATGACTATTTAACTAAAACCTAACACTAATCTAATATAATCTAATCTAACCTAGCTAACTATATAACCTAAACTAATTAAACCTAAACCTAAACTAAAAATCCTAAACTAATTAAACTAATAACCTAAACTAATTAAACCTAAACTATTTAAACTAAATAACCTAAACTAATTAAACCTAAACTAATTAAACTAAATAACCTAAACTAACTAAACTGAAAAACTTAAACTAAAAAACCTAAACTAAAAAGAAAAGAAAAACAGAAAAGAAAACATGAGAGGGGGTGGCAGGGGCTCACCATGGGGCGGCGACGGGTCGGGGAGGGGGCGGAGACGGGGCCGCAGCAAGGCAGGGTGGCGACGGGGCGGGGAGGGGGCAGTGACGGGCGGCGCTCCTCGGGGCCGGCCGACCCGCGGCTGCGGTGGGGAGGCGGCAGCTGGGAGGCTCGGGAGGTGGGTGGGGAGGCAGGGAGGGGCGGCGACGGGGCGGGGAGGGGGCGGCGTCGGCGCGGGGAGGGTGTGGCGGTGACGGCGCGGGGAGGGTGCGGCTAGGACGGCGCGGGGTGGCACGAGGGAGGAAGAAAGAGGAGAGGAGACCCAGAGAGAGAGAGAGAGGGCGACAGTGGGGGCGCGGCCGTTAAGTCAATTTTGAAGCTTTGCCGTCCGCCCCACCTTTGTCGTCTGCTAGCGGATGGCAAAGAAAGTTTTGTCGTCTACTAGTGGACGGTAAAGAGGGGGCCGTTAGGGTTTGACAACCAGTGGGCCAAATCCCCTCTTTGTCGTCTGCTAGCTGACGACAAAGCTTCTTTGTTGTCCGCTATCACACGGCAAAGAGTTGGCTCATGGCAAATCCAACCTTTGTCGTCCGCTGCCTCTTTGTCGTTCGCTCTATGTTGGCTTATGGCAAAGCCTACCTTTGCCGACCGCTAGCGGACGGTAAAGAGTGGGCAGACGGCAAATCTGCTGATTCCAGTCGTGAGTGTTGTGATAAATTTTGGAATTTTTCGGGGTTCGTTTGGAGATTTATATATATTAACTGGGTTTTCTAGGCATTTTATGTGCATAATTCAAATTTGAACTACATGCACATTCTCCAGTGCATATAAATTGGTTGAAAAGTCAAATCTGTGTCCTTGGGTGCATGCTTAGGTCCCATGCAAGAAATGGGAATGAATTTCAAACACTAGCGCACTGTTGATTGCTGGCAAAATGTTGAGATACTTTGTTTTTAAATTCTAGTAAATCCAAAACTCGTTTGAAATTTATGAAACTTGCCATGCTATCATGGAATGGCACCCGACATGCTGTGGTATTTTTCATGTCCATTTTGAGAGAAGGCGCACTCGAATAACAACCAACAAAGCATTTTGAAATAATAGATGGCACTTTAATATCTCAAACGTTTGTATAATTCAGATCATGTGCGTTCTGTTAACCATTCACATGACGCCACGTGTCTTAGTTTTAATGCCTATAGGAGGTGTCGTGCGGGCAGCTGCTTGACTGAACGGGAGGTGTGCGAGCGCAGTCCGGTGCGCACGCTGACCGAGAGGCATGCAACATGTCCTCCAATGCGCAGGCTCACCGGGAAGCGTGTGAGCTGTACGGTGCGCAGGTTCACTAGGAAGCGAGCCCTTTGACTTCCATGGCCGCCCGCCTTCCTCTCTGTTAATGGCGCCTGAGCCATTGTTTAATACGGGCAGCCTTACTGTTCGCCTCCCATTCCGGTTCCTCCCGCAGACCTCCACCAACGCCATGGCGCAGAATGATCATCTGCCACTAGTCTTCAAGTTTGGTGAAATCGACTCCGAGCCAGAGGAGATAGAAAATAAGGAGGAATGGGCCTCATGGACATGGCCCGAACGAGCTGTCCGCAATGGTTGCTGCCCCCGCTCCCGTCCCAGCTCGCATCCCCGTGCCAGATAGCATTGATGGGCTGGTCGCCGAGCACTATCGCAGAGCTGGAAGCCGCGGGCGTCAGTGAAGTTTCCGCGGACCCGCGCGATCTCGTGTACATGCCAGCGCCCGTGCCCGTGCGCGCCCCTCCACCCACCGCGGCGCCGGTCCCCATGCGTTTGGCTGCACCCGCCGCGCCCGCGCCCGTGCCCGTGCGCGCCCCTTCACCCACCGCGGCGCCGGTCCCCATGCATTTGGTTGCACCCTCCGTGCCCGTGCCCTTGCGCGCGCCCCCTCAGCGGCATGGGACGCCGCCATTGACTGCTACCTCTCAGCGCCACCAGTTGCCATCGTCCCGCTCCCCGCCTGTCGATCGCGCGACGACATGATGTTTGATTTACAAGTGAAGAACATTCTGTGCTGCCTTGAATACTTCAACAACGGCATCCCGAAGGACGGCAACGACAACGACGGCGCGGCACGCCGCCTCCACCGCCGCTGGAAATAGTTTTTTTGGGTTTAATATTGTATCTCGAATTCTCGATCATATGAATATAAATTCGCAGTGTGACTGAATGAAAGATATGGTTTGAACGAACTTGCGTCTTTCTCTCTTAATGTACCGACTTATCAAATGATTTTCTTTTGAAAAAACGTCAATGGTTTTTAAATATAAAACACTCATCGCAAACGTTTTAGTTAGAACACCCATATGCAAACCGACAGCTTCCCCAGGAAGCCAAGGGAAATTGTGCCGAGCAGGATTTCTGCAGCTCTTGATCACAAACGTTTTAGATAGAACACCTGTATGCAAAGTGAGAGCTATGGTCTTCCCCCTTAAGTCAAGGGAAAATTCGCAGCGCAGGATTTGTGCATCCCTTCAATGCAAACGGTTGTTCTGGATGACCCGTGTGCAACCACGTACAAACAATTTGGTAAGATTTACATCTGCCATATTGGGTATGTTGCCATTTCTCAAACTGGAAAGATTCACATTTGTTGATCTAGTAACATTGCCATTTGTCAACCTTGTAACACTGCAATTTGTCAAAATATGCAGCTAAAAATCACTAGCACTATCTAATCTTTGCAACTAAAATTCAGTAATTAAGCATATATTTCATTCATAGATTAAGCACGCGTTCTTTATACAAACAGTTCAACTCGACAGCTGAACCGAACAAACGTTTCCCCACTTGTTGCCAACCACGTACTGAAATAGCTAGTTCAACTATATATACTAGCTAATTTTAAGTACGTTGTATAGTTCCACCACATCTATAGTCAGATGAACTGAACAAAATAGCCCCTAAATACTACTACTACGGAGGGGCTTTGTACTACTTCTGGCAGCCTCTCCTCTGCCGAGCGCACTCAGTAAGAGGCAGAGGAGGGGGAGGAGCCTATCGACGAGCTAGACAACTGCAATATGGTGCCTGCTGCTGCTGCAGCTTCAGCGACGCTCACCTCGAACGCCCTCTGCCGCTCCAGACGACCCCTCTCGAAGCGGTGGTTCTCCTTGTAGATCTCCTGATTCCTCGCCTCTGAGGTGGCGTCTGTCGCGGCCACGGCGGCGGTAAGGCTCTTTGCATGCTCGACGAGGTGCTCCTCCTCCTCCCGCAGGAACTCGCTGTAGCGCGCAAGGTCGCTGACGCACGTGCGGGCCTCCACCTCCGCCTCCCGCCTTCGGGAGGCGGTGGCGGAGCAGGTGATGACCCCGACGGTCGACGGTGGGCTGGCGGCCATGGCGGCCAATGATGGGGAGGCGTCCATGACCACCACCTCCCGCATTCGGGCCACGGCGGCGGAGCGGGCGATGGCCCTGGATTTCGACGGTGGTGTGGCGGCAACGGTGGCCGGCAACAGCTGCCGACGGGCAGCGGCAACGGAGCATGTGGTGGGTGTTCCACGCACACCCAACAAGGCGCCATGCACACTACACTACGACGGGGACTGCGCCGCCGCCCCGGTGTAGCCTCCCAGGTGGAGCTGTCCTCTGATGACGGCGGAGTGGCTGAGCGACGACGGCAGACCGGTGCCATTGGCGATTGTGGGAGAAGCAGACGAGATAAGCTACAAGGATAGAGGGGAAAATGCGACGCAGGACTCGCCGGCCATGAGGGTTTATATAGCAGGCCGGTAAGCATTGGGATTTTGAGGGATTTCACCGAGTCGGGCGGGAAGCTTGCGCGGGAACGGGCTCACCGACGATTCATTGGCACCACTTCGAGCCACCATTTGGCCAAAAGAACCCCCCCCCCCCCCGATGCTGCGCAAGCTTGCGCTGTAAGCCGTCTACGGCAGCAGGGTGACAAGACGTGCGAGAAGAGGACGAAAGGTCACATACACATACGGTTAATACAAAAAAAATGTTTGCGGTTTAATTACCTACTATACCCCCATCCAGGTTTATAAGTAGGATTTAACTAATAAAATACGAATGCATGTCGCCAAAGATTATATAGTTGGATTCGTATTTGAACATACTTTCCAATTATATAATTTTTATAATATGCATTAACATTTTGTTGGTTAAATTGAAGGGCAAAGTATGGCACAGAATATAAAGGGGACTATAGACCAAGATGGAGGTAGTAGCACACGGTCGATCTCTACGCAGCGACGGAACTGTCGGTCGGCTTGTAGGCGACCACTTCCTGCATGTTCAACGACTCTATGCGTGTGGTTGCTTGTGGTTGAGGCGGCCGCGGAGCGCTCTGCTCGCATCCCGCCGGGCGCGCTCTGCTCTCGCGTCCCTCCACGTGCTCTGCCCTCGTCCCTCCATGCGCGCTGCCAGTGTTTGAGGCCGGCGCACGATCATGCACGTTCCTGTGGATGCGGTTGCCCCAGGCGCGGCGTGACAATGCAGTTACCCACTACAAAAACTGCCATGCGGACGCGTCGAGAATCTAGGCCGCCCGGCCCCCTTTTATTCCCGCGGCCATTTACTTTCATCTCTCACGTCACACGACACAATAAGCATACCCACGACGACACATACGGAGAGGACATCCTGTTGGGGAACGTAGTATTTCAAAATTTTACCTACGATCACGCAAGATCTATCTAGGAGAAGCATAGCAACGAGCGGGGAGAGTATGTCCATGTACCCTCATAGACCAAAAGCGGAAGCGTTTAGTAACGCGGTTGATGTAGTCGAACGTCTTCACGATCCAACCGATCCAAGTACCGAACGCACGACACCTCTGCGATCTGCACACGTTCAGCTCGGTGACGTTCCTTGAATTCTTGATCTAGTTGAGGCCGAGGGAGAGTTTCGTCAGCACGACGGCGTGGTGACGGTGATGATGAAGTTACCGGCGCAGGGCTTCGCCTAAGCACTACGACGATATGACCGAGGTGTGTAACTGTGGAGGAGGGCACCGCACACGGCTAAGACAAATCTTGAGTCCTTTGGGGTGCTTCCCTCCCCCATATATAAAGGAGGGAGGAGGCGGCCGGCCTAGGGGGTGCGCCAAGCATAGGGAGTCCAACTAGGACTTGGGAGGACTCCCAAGTCCTAGTAGGATTCCCTTTCCTATTCGGAGTAGGAGAGAAGGAAAGAGAGGGAGAGGGAGAAGGAAAGGGGGGCCGCGCCCCCACCCCTTGTACAGTTTGGTTTGGGCAGGGGGGAGGCGCGCGCCACCTCTTGGCCCTTCTCCCCTCTCTCCACTAAAGCCCAATAAGCCCATTACTTCTCTCAGCGAATTCCCGTAACTCCCCGGTACTCCCAAAAATACCCGAATCACTCGGAACCTTTCCGATGTCCGAATATAGCCTTCCAATATATGAATCTTTACCTCTCGACCATTTCAAGACTCCTCGTCACGTCCGCGATCTCATCCGGGACTCCGAAGAACCTTCGGTCATCAAATCACATAAACTCATAACACAAATCATCATCGAACGTTAAGCGTGCGGACCCTACGGGTTCGAGAACTATGTAGACATGACCGAGACTCATCTCCGGTCAATAACCAATAGCGGAACCTGGATGCTCATATTGGCTCCTACATATTCTACGAAGATCTTTATCGGTCAAACCGCATAACAACATACGTTGTTCCCTTTGTCATCGGTATGTTACTTGCCCGAGATTCGATTGTCGGTATCACCATACCTAGTTCAATCTCGTTACCGGAAAGTCTATTTACTCGTTCCGTAATGCATCATCCCGCAACTAACTCATTATTCACATTGTTTGCAAGGCTTATAGTGATGTGCACTACCGAGAAGGCCCAGAGATACCTCTCCAATACACGGAGTGACAAATCCTAATCTCAATCTATGCCAACCCAACAAACACCTTCGGAGACACCTGTAGATCATCTTTATAATCACCCAGTTACGTTGTGACGTTTGATAGCACATAAGGTGTTCCTCCGGTATTTAGGAGTTGCATAATCTCATAGTCAGAGTGTAACATCCCAAATTTTCAATTTGGAATGTTATACATAGACCATCATTGCATTTCATGTTTTGTTGCATTTTGACAAATCCTCAATAATCCTAAGCAACTCAAGGACCCTCGGAGAGAGTTGGGGATTTTCTCGAATTTTCAAATTTGATTTTTCAAACGAGGATTGTGGTTTTAATTATTTTTCTCTCCGGGAAAATATTTCATTTTAAATAAACGAGAGGAGAAAATATGACTTCTCCAAAACAATTGAAATACTGGAGGAAAAATGTTAAAAACATTATTTGGAATTTATTTGGATTTTATTTGCAATTTTTATTGCATTAAAAATATTGCATGTTTTCAAAATATTTATTTTGACTTAAAAAACTGTTCACCCTATTCTAGATTTTCTAACTAGACAGGGAAAATTTATTTCATATTTTTATTTATTTTTCTACGTATTATTTTCCGCGGAACTTATTTGAAAAAAAAACCGCCCGCGCGCCGACTGGGCCAAAGGCCCAGCCGACGGCCCGCCTCGCGCCTTCCTCTTCCCGCACGGGACCGCCGCCGCCAGAGTCCGTCCCGGGCACGGGAGCCGCCGCCGCCTCGGGTGCCCCCTTCCCCAAGCCGCCGCACCCCCCCTCCTTAAATACCGCGCCCCCTCTCTCTCTCTCAACCCGAGCCGCCGCCGCCGACATCGCCGCCGCCCGCCCGCCCGCACGCGCCGCTCGTCGCCGCCGCCGGGAAGCCGCCGCCGCCGCCCCTCGAGCCCCTCCCCGAGCCCCGCACCCCGCCGCCAAGCCCCGCCCCCGCCGGAGCCCGCCGTCGAGGTACCGCCGCTGCCCCGATTCCCGTCGTTGCCGGTTTTCTGTTAAAAAAAACCTTAGATCGGTTTTTTTCGGTTTTATTATTTTGCGAGCGTTCACCGAACCGTTCGTTTTAACGAACGCGGTCGTCGGTTTTTCTCTGTTAACGAACGTCCGTTATTTAACCGTTCGTCCGTTTTTCTTTTTCGTCGGATTTTCTCGTTATTTTCTCAGATTCGATTTCTGATCGAATCTTCAACTCTGTTTAACTTCTCGCTCGTTTATCGGAATCAGGTGATTCAAGCGCCTAGAGTTTCGTCTCGAAATTCTCTTTCCGTTTAACCTACTCAAACAAGTTTTTGCTACAGTAAAATTTGACCTAGATCCAGATTAGCAAACGAAGTTTCTTTCTTTCGCCGTTTGACTTTCGTTGCTTCTTTCGAGTTGATTCTTTTTGCAAACCGGAGTTCTTAAGTTGAACTTTCTGGTTGGATATTTCATTCGAGTCTTACCTGTGCGTTAGATGAGTACTGATTGTATGCTTGTTTGTTTGCGATAGAGTACCCGGAGTGTGCCGCTTGTTACTTCGACTCGCTAGGTTTTGCGGATCATCAGCAAGGCAAGTAACACTTTGATCATATCCCGCTCATACCCAGTTTTATTGCATTAGATCTATTTTCCTCAAACACATTGCATGATTAGGATCTAATTAAACTGTGGGTACTGGGAAATAGTTGAGGTAGTACCTATTACCTGTTTTACTTTATCAAACCCTTGGGAGTTACTTCTACGTTGCTTTATCAATGCCATGCTATTGCGTAGACGTGGATTGGGTTTGAGAGATATTCATGACAGATGTGGGATGTTTATTAATGGTTCAACTTAAGGTGGCAACTAAAACTCACATCTGGGTGGATTGAGGTACCTGGAGAACCCAGTGTTGTCTGTATGTATAAGGTCCGCCACCCAGGCTCAAAGGGATCATAAGATTATTCATGCTAGAAACTTCCGTGTGCAGCCACAAGCTATTATGGGCTCTAGCATAGCTGAGTAGGTTACAGGATCTCTTGAAGAGGTGGACTAGCAGATGTAGGGGAAAGTAGGTGTACCGGTCCATCCAGAGTAGAGAGTGATTGTTTCTGAAAGACTGTGTCCCGGTCATCCGTTTCTCAAACATCATGCAGTGCGAGAATCAAGCGGAGGCGATCGAGTCTTGTGGGGAAAAGTGCACAAACCTCTGCAGAGTGTACAAACTGATCATGATTAGCCGTGTCCCCGGTTATGGACAACTTGAGTATCTAGTACCTGGATTATCATTTGAATCTCATCACCGTGATACTTATAATTAATTTTGTTGGGTTAATGATGATACTTAATTGGGATTGAGTTGGAGGTACCTTCTCAATGTTTCCACCGCCATGATAGTTAAATAAAATTTATTCCTTTTGAAGTAGGATAAAATTGGCTTTTCGCAAAAACTGTAACCATAGAGCTTTCCACCAGCCATATATGCATATAGTATAGCATTATTATTGTTCATTGCTCTCTATGTGTTACATTGCCAGCATATTCTATGTGCTGACCCGTTTTCGGGCTGCAACGTTTCATGTCGCAGACTTTTCAGACGACGAGTAAGGTGCCTTAGGTCGTGGTCTTATACTCAGTGATGCCGCTAGAGTTGATGGACTCACTTATCTTCCAAGTCTTCCGCTGTTATCGTTATTAGATGGCCTTAAGCCATGTTTATCATACTTAATCTCTTCGGAGATATTCGATGTAATAAGTGTGTGATTGCTACTCTGTTATAAATCCTCCATTTGTATTGTGCGTGTCAGCATTACTGATCCAGGGATGACACTGGTGCACAGCAGCACAGGCCATTTGAGGTCTGGTCGCCACACAGAGGAACATGTATAAGTCATGAAGAAAGCAATAGCAATAAAACTCAACGATCATAATGCTAAGCTAACGGATGGGTTTTGTCCATCACATCATTCTCTAATGATGTAATCCCGTTCATCAAACGACAACACATGTCTATGGTTAGGAAACATAACCATCTTTGATTAACGAGCTAGTCAAGTAGAGGCATACTAGGGATACTCTGTTTTGTCTATGTATTCACACATGCACTAAGTTTCCGATTAATACAATTCTAGTACGAATAATAAACATTTATCATGATATAAGGAAATATAAATAAAAACTTTATTATTGCCTCTAGCGCATATTTCCTTCAGTCTCCCACTTGCACTAGAGTCAATAATCTAGTTCACATCGTCATGTGATTTAACACCAATAGTTCACATCACCATGTGATTGACACCCATAGTTCACATCGCCATGTGACCAACACCCAAAAGGATTACTAGAGTCAATAATCTAGTTCACATCGCCATGTGATTAACACCCAAAGAGTACTAAGGTGTGATCATGTTTTGCTTGTGAGAGAAGTTTAGTCAATGGGTCTGCCACATTCAGATCCGTATGTATTTTGCAAATTTCTATGTCTACAATGCTCTGCATGGAGCTACTCTAGCTAATTGCTCCCACTTTTAATATGTATCCAGATTGAGACTCGGAGTCATTTGGATCAGTGTCTAAGCTTGCATCGATGTAGCCCTTTACGACAAACTTTTTGTCACCTCCATAACCGAGAAATATTTCCTTAGTCCTTTTAAGGATAAATTTGACTGCTGTCCAGTGATCCACTCCTGGATCATTATTGTACCCTCTCATGGTGAGGTACACAATAGGCCTAGTACAGAGCATAGCATATTTTATAGAACCTATGACTGAGGCATAGGGAATGACTTTTCATTCTCTTTCTATTTTCTGCCGTGGTCGGGTTTTGAGTCTTACTCAACTTCACACCTTGCAACACAGGCAAGAACTCCTTCTTTGACTGTTCTATTTTGGACTACTTCAAAATCTTGTCAAGGTATATACTCATTGAAAAAAATCTTATCAAGCGTCTTGATCTATCTCTATAGATCTTGATGCTCAATATGTAAGCAGCTTCACCGAGGTCTTTCTTTGAAAAACTCCTTTCAAACACTCCTGTATGCTTTCCAGAAAATTCTACATCATTTCCGATCAACAATATGTCATTTCACATATACTTATCAGAAAGGCTGTAGTGCTCTCACTCACTTTCTTGTAAATACAAGCTGCACCACAAGTCTGTATAAAACCATATGCTTTGATCACCTTATCAAAGCGTATATTCCAACTCCGAGATGCTTGCACCAGTCCATAGATGGATCGTTGGAGTTTGCACACTTTGTTAGCACCTTTAGGATCGACAAAACCTTCTGGTTACATCATATACAACTCTTCTTTAAGAAACCCATTAAAGATGCAGTTTTGACATCTATTTGCCAGATTTCATAAAATGTGGCAATTGCTAACATGATTCGGACAGACTTAAGCATCGCTACGAGTGAGAAAATCTCATTGTAGTCAACACCTTGAACTTGTCGAAAACCTTTTTTTCGACAAGTCTAGCTTTGTAGATAGTAACACTACTATCAGCATCTGTCTTCCTCTTGAAGATCAATTTATACTCTATGGCTTGCCGATCATAGGGCAAGTCACCCAAAGTCCATACTTTGTTCTCATATATGGATCCTATCTCAGATTTCATGGCCTCAAGCCATTTATTGGAATCTGGGCTCATCATCGCTTCCTCATAGTTCACAGGTTCGTCATGGTCTAGTAACATGACTTCTAAAACGGGATTACCGTACCACTCAGGTGTGGAACGTGCTCTGGTTGACCTACGAGGTTCAGTAGTAACTTGATCTGAAGTTTCATGATCATCATCATTAGCTTCCTCTCTAGTTGGTGTAGGCATGACTGGAACTGATCTCTGTGATGAGCTACTTTCCAATTCGAGAGAAGGTACAATTACCTCATCAAGTTCTACCTTCCTCCCACTCACTTTTTTTGAGTGAAACTCCTTCCCTAGAAAGGATCCATCCTTAGCAACGAATATCTTGCCTTCAGATCTGTGATAGAAGGTGTACCCAACAGTTTCCTTTGGGTATCCTATGAAGACACATTTCTCCGATTTGGGTTCGAGCTTATCAGGTTGAAGCTTTTTCACATAAGCATCGCAGCCCCAAACTTTAAGAAATGACAACTTAGGTTTCTTGCTAAACCACAGTTCATATGGTGTCATCTCAACGAATTTAGATGGTGCCCTATTTAACGTGAATGCAGCTGTCTCTAATGCATAACCCCAAAACGATAGTGGTAAATCGATAAGAGACATCATAGATCGCACCATATCTAATAAAGTGCGGTTATGACATTCGGACACACCATTACGCTGTGGTGTTCCAGGTAGCGTGAGTTGTGAAACTATTCCACATTGTTTCAAATGAAGACCAAACTCATAACTCAAATATTCACCTCCACGATCAGATCGTAGAAACTTTATTTTCTTGTTACGATGATTTTCCACTTCACTCTGAAATTCTTTGAACTTTTCATATTTTTTAGACTTATGTTTCATCAAGTAGATATACCCATATCTGCCCAAATCATCTATGAAGGTCAGAAAATAACGATACCCGGCGCGAGCCTCAACACTCATCGGACCGCATACATCAGTATGTATTATTTCCAACAAGTCCGTTGCTCCCTCCATTGTTCCGGAGAACGGAGTCTCAGTCATCTTACCCATGAGGTATGGTTCGCAAGCATCAGTTGATTCATAATCAAGTGATTCCAAAAGCCCATCAGCATGGAGTTTCTTCATGCGCTCTACACCCAATATGACCTAAACGGCAGTGCCACAAATAAGTTGCACTATCATTATTAACCTTGCATCTTTTGGCTTCAATATTATGAACCATTCACCTTGGGTGTATGACCACAGAAGGTTTTATTCATGTAAATAGAATAACAATTATTCTTTGACATAAATGAATAACCGTATTGCAATAAACATAATCCAATCATATTATGCTCAACGCAAACACCAAATAACATTTATTTTAGGTTCAACATCAATCCTGAAGGTAAAGGGAGTGTGCGATGGTGATCTTATCAACCTTTGGAATCATTTCCAACACACATCGTAACCTCGCCCTCAACTAGTCTTTGTTCATTTTGTGTAACATCCCAAATTTTCAATTTGGAATGTTATGCATTAGATCATCATTGCATATCATATTTTTATTTGCATTTTGGTTGATCCTAGAAATTCTACGCAACTCAAGGACTCACGGAGAGAGTTGGGGATTTCGTTATTTTCATATTCGAGTTTTTCTCGAATTTTGAAAAGAGGATCGTTTGATTTTAATTATTTTTTCTCTAAAATATTTCTTTTATTAAAAATAAAAGAGAGGGGATAAAATGACTTCCTCAAAATAAAGAAATATCAGAGATTTAATATTAAAAATCAAATAAGATTTTTATTCAGAGTTTTGTCGCTATTTTATTTGAATTAGGAAAAAATAGTGTTTTTCAAAATTGCATTTTAGGCCCAAATAAATGTTCACCTTGTCCGGCCTATTTTTAGAGGACGGGGAAAATTTATTTCGGGATTTTTGGAGTCCGTTTAGTGTTTCTTCTCTTTCTTTTTCTGCACGTCGGAATTATTTAAAAAAAAGTCAAACCGACTTCGGGCCGTACCCGGCTAGGACTCTTCGGGCCGACCCCTTTATAAGCCGCACCCCCGCAGCACACCAGCCCCCCAAACCCTAACCCTAAGCCGCGCCGCCGCCCCCCCGCCGCCGCCGCACGCCCGCGCCGCCCCGCCGGAGCCGCCACGCCGCCGCCCGCCGGAGTTCGAGGTAGCCGCCGGTTTTAAAAAAAACGATCGGTTTTATTTCGTAAACCCTAGTTTTCGTTTTTTTAGATCGGTTCGGTTTATTTTTATCGGTTTAGTTATTTAGCGGATGTTCGTCCGTACGTTCGTTTTAACGAACGGTTTTCACCGTTTAGCCGCAGACAGCGAACGTTCGTTCGTTAGCCTGTTCGTCAGTTTTTCTTTTTCTTGGATTTTCCGCGATTATTTTCGATCGCGATTTCTGATCCGATTTTCGTTCTAGTATAACTTTTCGCTCGTTTATCGGAATCAGGCGATTCAAGCGCCTAGAGTTTCGTCTCGAAACCCTCTTTCCGTTGAGCCAACTTAAACAAGTTTTTGCTACTGTAAAATTTGACTTTAGTCCAGATTAGTAAACGAAGCTTGTTTCTTTCGCCGTTTGAGTTTTGTTGTTTCGTTTGATTTGATTCTTTTTGCAAACCGGAGTTCTTAAGTTGAACTTTCTGGTTAGATCTCTTAATTGAGTTTTACCCGTGCCCTTGTTTGTTTGCTTATTGTATGTTTGTTTGTTTGTTTGCGATAGAGTACCCGGAGTGCGAAGCGTGCTACTACGAGTCTCTAGGTTTTGCGGATCATCAGCAAGGCAAGTAACACTTTTATCATACCTCTTTACTACCCAGTTTTACTGCATTAGATCAATCCCCAAACAATTGCATGGTTAGGATCTGAATTAAATTGTGGGTTGGGAAGTAGCTGAGGTAGTACCTATTCACCTGTTTATTATCAAACCCTGGAAGTTACTTCTACGTTATGATTATATTGCTATGCTATGCTCGTAGACGTGGATTGGGTTTGAGTGTATTCATGACAGATGTGAGATTGTTAATTAATGGTTAAACTTAAGGTGGTAGCTTAAATACACATCTGGGTGGATTGAGGCACCTGGGGAACCCAGTGATTGCCTGTATTTTTGGAAATCCCGGGGTACCGTGTGATTCTCCTATGGACCGCCACCCAGGCTCAAAGGGATCAAGAGATTATTCATACTAGAAACTTCCGTGTGTGGCCACAAGCTATTATGGGCTCTAGCATAGTTGATTAAGTCGTGTGAACTCTTACAGTGGTAGACTAGCAGATGTAGGGGATGTAGGTGGTACGGTCTACCCATCGTAAGGTGCTAACGCTTCTGAAAGACTGTGTCTCGGTCATCCGTTTCTCAAACATCATGTAGTGCGAGAAATCAAACGGAGGAGATCGAGTCTTTTGGGGAAAAGTGCACAAACCTCTGCAGAGTGTACAAACTAATCATGGTTAGCCATGTCCCCGGTTATGGACATCTTGAGTATCTGGTTCTTGGATTATCATGTTGATCTCATCACTACTTAAATAATTTGATGGTTTGTTAATGATTACTTTTAATTGGGATTGAGAGGGGGTTTACCTTCTCAATATTTTTCAACAAACTTTGTAGTTAAATAAAACTTATTCCTTTGCAGTAGGGAAAAATTGGCTTTTCGCAAAACATATTAACCCTACAGCCTCCACCAGCCATATATGCATGTAGTGATAGCATTATTCTGTTCATTATCCTTTTGTGTTACATTGCCAGCATATTCCATGTGCTGACCCATTTTCGGGCTGCAACGTATCATGTTGCAGACTTTTCAGACGACGAGTAAGGAGCCTTAGGTCGTGGTCTTTCACTCAGTGATGCCGTTGGAGTTGATGGACTCACTTTATCTTCCAAGCCTTCCGCTGTTATCGTTTTAGATGGTCTTAAGCCATATTTATTGTAATAAGTTATCTTTTGAGACCTTCGATGTAATAATTGTGTGATTGCTACTCTGTTATAAATCCTTCAAGTACTGTGTGTGTCAGCATTACCGATCCAGGGATGACACTTATGCACAGAGGTCAGACTGTTTGAGGTCTGGTCGCTACATTTTGTAACTCCTGTTTCGACTACAAATCATTGCAACTAAACCAGTATCAAATACCCAGGGGCTACTATGAACACTAGTAAAGTACACATCAATAACATGTATATCATATATACTTTTGTTCACTTTGCCATCCTTCTTATCCGCAAAGTATTGGGGCAGTTTCGCTTCCAGTGACCATTTCCTCTGCAGTAGAAGCACTCAGTTTTAGGCTTGGGTCTAGCTTTGGGCTTCTTCATGGGAGTGGCAACTTGCTTGCCATTCTTCTTGAAGTTTCCTTTCCTTCCCTTGCCCTTTTACTTGAAACTAGTGGTCTTGTCAACCATCAACATTTGATGCTTTTCTTGATTTCTACCTTCGTCGATTTTAGCATCACGAAGAGCTCGGGAATCGTTTTCGTCATCCCTTGCATATTATAGTTCATTACGAAGTTCCAGTAACTTGGTGATAGTGACTAGAGAACTCCGTCAATCACTATCTTATCTGGAAGATTAACTCCCACTTGATTCAAGCGATTGTAGTACTCACACATTCTGAGCACATGCTCACTGGTTGAGCTATTCTCCTCCATCTTGTAGGCAAAGTACTTGTCAGAGGTCTCATACCTCTCGACTCGGGCATGAGTCTGAAATACCAATTTCAGCTCTTGGAACATCTTATATGCTCCATGGTGTTCAAAACATTTTTGAAGTCCCGGTACTAAGCCGTAAAGCATGGTGCACTAAACTATCAAGTAGTCATCATACCGACCTTGTCAAACGTTCATAACGTCTGCATCTGCTCTTGCAATAGGTCCATCACCTAGTGGTGCATCAAGGACATAATTCTTCTATGCAGCAATGAGGATAATCCTCAGATCACGGACCTAGTCCGCATCATTGCTACTATCAACTTTCAACTTAGTTTTCTCTAGGAACATATCATAAATAAAACGGGGAAGCTATACGCGAGCAATTGATCTACAATATAGATATGCAAATACTATCAGGACTAAGGTCATGATAAATTAAAGTTCAATTAATCAAATTACTTAAGAACTCCCACTTAGTAGACATCCCTTGAGTCATCTAAATGATCACGTGATCCAAATCAACTAAACCATGTCCGATCATCACGTGAGATGGAGTAGTTTTCAATGGTGAACATCATTATGTTGACCATATCTACTATATGATTCACGCTCGACCTTTCGGTCTCAGTGTTCCGAGGCCATATCTGCATATGCTAGGCTCGTCAAGTTTAACCAGAGTATTCTGCGTGTGCAAAACTGGTTTGCACCCGTTGTATGTGAACGTAGAGCTTATCACACCCGATCATCACGTGGTGTCTCGACACGACGAACTGTCGCAACGGTGCATACTCAGGGAGAACATTTATACCTTGAAATTTAGTGAGATATCATCTTATAATGCTACCGCTGTACTAAGCAAAATAAGATGCATAAAAGATAAACATCACATGCAATCAAATAAGTGATATGATATATCCATCATCATCTTGTGCCTTTGATCTCCATCTCCAAAGCACCGTCATGATCACCAGCGTCACTGGCTTGACACCTTGATCTCCATCGAAGCATTGTTGTCGTCTCGCCAACTATTGCTTCTACGACTATCGCTACCGCTTAGTGATAAAAGTAAAGCAATTACACGGCGATTGCATTTCATACAATAAAGCGATAACCATAAGGCTCCTGCCAGTTGCCGATAACTTTTGCAAAACATGATCATCTCATACAACAATTTATATATCATCACGTCTTGACCATATCACATCACAGCAAGCCCTGCAAAACCAAGTTAGACGTCCTCTACTTTGTTGTTGCATGTTTTGCATGGCTGCTATGGGCTTCTAGCAAGAACCGTTCTTACCTACGCATCAAAACCACAACGATTTTTTGTCAAGTATGTTGTTTTAACCTTCAACGAGGACTGGGCGTAGTCAAACTCGATTCAACTAAAGTTGGAGAAACAGACATCTACTAGCCAACTGTGTGTGAAGCACGGCGGTAGAACCAGTCTCATGAACGCGGTCATGTAATGTCGGTCTGGGCCGCTTCATCCAACAATACCGCCGAATCAAAGTATGACATGCTGGTAAGCAGTATGACTATTATCACCCACAACTCTTTGTGTTCTACTCGTGCATATAACATCTACGCATAGACCTGGCTCGGATGCCACTGTTGGGGAACGTAGTATTTCAAAATTTTACTTACGATCATGCAAGATCTCTCTAGGAGAAGCATAGCAACGAGCGGGGAGAGTGTGTCCACGTACCCTCATAGACCGAAAGCGGAAGCGTTTAGTAACGCGGTTGATGTAGTCGAACGTCTTCGCGGTCCAACCGATCCAAGTACCGAACGCACGGCACCTCCGCGATCTGCACACATTCAGCTCGGTGACGTCCCTCGAACTCTTGATCCAGTTGAGGCCGAGGGAGAGTTTTGTCAGCACGACGGCATGGTGACGGTGATGATGAAGTTACCGGTGCAGGGCTTCGCCTAAGCAGTACGACGATATGACCGAGATGTGTAACTTTGGAGGGGGGCACCGCACATGGCTAAGACAAATCTTGAGTCCTTTGGGGTGCTCCCCTCCCCCGTATATAAAGGAGGGAGGGAGGAGGCGGCCGGCCTAGGGGGCGCGCCAAGCATAGGGAGTCCTACTAGGACTCCCAAGTCCTAGTAGGATTCCCTTTCCTATTCGGAGTAGGAGAGAAGGAAAGAGAGGGAGAGGGAGAAGGAAAGGGGGGCCGCACCCCCACCCCTTGTCCAATTTGGTTTGGGCAGGGGGAGGCGCTCGCCACCTCTTGGCCCTTCTCCCCTCTAAAGCCCAATAAGGCCCATTACTTCTCCCGGCGAATTCCCGTAACTCCCCGGTACTCCGAAAAATATCTGAATCACTCAGAACCTTTCCGATGTCCGAATATAGCCTTTCAATATATGAATCATTACCTCTCAACCATTTTGAGACTCCTCGTCACGTCCGTGATCTCATCCGGGACTCCGAACAACCTTCGGTCATCAAATCACATAAACTCATAATACAAATCGTCATCGAACGTTAAGCGTGCGGACCCTACGGGTTCGAGAACTATGTAGACATGACCGAGACTCATCTCCGGTCAATAACCAATAGCGGAACCTGCATGCTCATATTGGCTCCTACATATTCTACGAAGATCTTTATCGGTCAAACCGCATAACAACATACGTTGTTCCCTTTGTCATCGGTATGTTACTTGTTCGAGATTCGATCGTCGATATCACCATACCTAGTTCAATCTCGTTACCGGCAAGTCTCTTTACTCGTTCCGTAATGCATCATCCCGCAACTAACTCATTAGTCACGTTGCTTGCAAGGCTTATGGTGATGTGCATTACCGAGAGGGCCCGGAGATACCTCTCCGATACACGGAGTGACTAATCCTAATCTTGATCTATGCCAACACAACAAACACCTTCGAAGACACCTGTAGAGCATCTTTATAATCACCCAGTTACGTTGTGACGTTTGATAGCACAAAAGGTGTTCTCCGGTATTCGGGAGTTGCATAATCTCATAGTCAGAGGAACATGTATAAGTCATGAAGACAGCAATAGCAATAAAATTCAACGTTCATAATGCTAAGCTAACGGATGGGTCTTGTCCATCACATCATTCTCTAATGATGTGATCCCGTTCATCAAATGATAACACATGTCTATGGTCAGGAAACATAACCATCTTTGATTAACGAGCTAGTCAAGTAAAGGCATACTAGGGACACTCTGTTTTCTCTATGTATTCACACATGCACTAAGTTTCCGGTTAGTAAAATTCTAGCATGAATAATAAACACTTATCATGATATAAGGAAATATAAATAACAAATTTATTATTGCCTCTAGGGCATATTTCCTTCATATCCAGCGGTTCCAATGGTGCTCCCCGTGGCTCCAATGGCGCTCCCAGCGGCCGACGAAGACAACGGCGGGTAGTTCATCATGCATGATGTCGTGGACACCCACGTGAGGGGAAGGCTCTCTCGATGGTGTACACGAACGATCCTGTCTCGGTGGAGAGATCCATCCAAACTATGGAGCAGTTCCTTGCCGAGGACAAGTACCAAGTGGTCGGCTTCGACCTCGATTACACCATCGGTCGTGCCGGGCACGATCAGAAGGTTGTTGTCGCCCAGTTGTGTGTGCGACATGACGTCCTCGTCTACCACTACCACCTGGCCACAAGGCCTTGCGATCGTTTCTCCAGGTTTATCAACAACTCCGACTACATTTCCGCTACGGTGGACACCACCAACGATCTAAAAGCGCTCAAGGTTTCGGGCTTGAAATGCCTGAATCTTGTCAACATCCAGCACCACTACAAGGTCTGGGGCAGCGACAACAACAAACTGAACTCCCTGGTTGACCTCGCCTCGGCCATCATCGACCCCTACTACACGAAGATGAAGGATGAGAGCAAGAAGGACAAGAACGCCTGGCACAGTGTTTGGCATGAGAGACTGGATGAACAACACGTCAAGTACGCGGCCAAGGACGCGTACACAAGCTACGAGATGTACAGGCGGATCGTTGACATGAGGAACTGTCTTCTTCCTGCCCCAGACAAGGGATCGAGCCACAGAGCAGTGGCGGGAGCGTCACAAGAAGTAGATGACTAGACGATCGTTTCTCCTACTTTAGAATGCATGCAATTGTTTATTGAGGTGTGTGCGAATGATCTGTATAATCACTGATGTAATTGGATGTTTATTTCAGTTATATATATACATGTTATTCTTCTGTAGACAAAGCAAATCACATGGCTTATTAGCAGCAATCGTCTGTGTTATTATTGGTCTTCACACACATTTCTGATTACGGACCTGTTTGCTGCGTATCACACACATCTTGTTCAGTTGAACCATTTGCATTGTGTTGCCTAACCACACACAGTTCATCCTAGTGAACTGTATGCCGTATATCGCACACACCCTCATCTGGCTGCCCGTTTCTGTTGTTCTGCATCATCGCAAACAGTTCTTCTAGATTAACCGTTTGCCACTCATCGCACACATAAATCTAATATGAACCGTGTTTGATGTCGCCGCCATCGCAAACGTGTTGCACCTTTTTAAAGGTTTTTTACACCATCGTTTGCGAGTATTGCATCGCATACAGTTTCGTCGAAGGGTCTCTGATTCGACTGTCGCATTTGGACCATCCTACAGTAGTGTACGTTGTGACGTTTGATAGCACACAAGGTATTCCTCCGGTATCCGGGAGTTGCATAATCTCATAGTCAAAGGAATATGTATATGACATGAAGAATGCTAAGCTAACGGATGGGTCATGTCCATCACATCATTCTCCTAATGATGTGATCCCGTTCATCAAATGACAACACATGTCTATGGTTAGGAAACTTAACCATTTTTTTATTAACGAGCTAGTCTATTAGAGGCATTCTAGGGACACAATGTTTTGTCTATGTATCCACACATGTATCATGTTTTTTATTAATACAATTCTAGCTGAATAATAAACATTTAACATGATATAAGGAAATATAAATAACAACTTTATTATTGCCTTTAAGGCATATTTCCTTCAACAACTCATGCCTCACAGCCTGCGGATCTGGCGGTCCTGCTCCTTTGCATGGTGGACCGCCTTCACCGCAACCTCCTTGGTTGCCTCGCGCACCGATATCTCGATGGCGAATCGGAGTGTCGTGGAATTCTTTCGGCGGAGGCGCCGTGCATCTGTCTTCGCCGTTGTCAGAGATCGGCGGAGGACCGAAGCGAGGAGCATGGCCTCGGGATCCACTGGCGCGCTCGAGGGTGAACGACGGGCCGACATCGCCTTCCCCTCTCCCTCGCCCGCTGCCGCTCGCATCGGGTTGCACGTGTCTCGGACTCGGGCGTCCGCGTGCGCGTCGGCCCCCACGCGAGCACGAGGACCCACTGATGGTCTGGTACAACGTACGGACCAGATGATGGTGGAGGTGGGCGGCATACCTGGTGGAGCGGAGCGGAGCAGAGTTGCCGGTGCTGCGCGGCAGACGGGAAGGGCCAGCGGCGTCGTCGGCACTGTGTCGACGGGCGACGGGCGCTTAGGAGGAAGATGTACCGCTGCTGGGGCCGCCTTGCTCGAGCAGCGACCTCCGCAATGCGATGCGGAGGGCCACCTCCTCCACGTCGATGTTCGACACGTCGGATTCTGAACCGGATCCGCCGTTGGTTCCGTCGCCGGCCATCGGATCGGAGGGAAGGGGATCGGAAGTGGAGTGGACGGAGAAGGGAGTGAAGTGAAGTTCGGATTGACCGGTGTCTAGGGTTCTCCGGATGTGGGGATAATTGCGGGTCGCGGTGGGCCGTGCTGATGTGGCGGACGCGACCAGGCGCGTCTATATTCGCCTCATATTTAGGCTGGATATGAAGGGTGCCGGTCAATCTGGTAGTTCGAGGCCCGTTTGAGGTGCCTGTCTCGGTTAGATTTTCGTAACCGATTAGTGATCGGACGAACCGCCCGGACGTTTGAGGCCAGTTAGAGGCGACCGGCCGGAGATGCTCTATGAGAAGAAAACTCGATATATATGCAGTGTGCAAAGGTGTCAAACACACGGAGGGCGCTCGCTGGGGAGCCCATGCAGAAAAACTGGATCAAACAAAACCTGATGTGTGTGTGTGTGTCGGGAGATGACTCCATGTGGGATGCACGCATCCTGGCCTGGCCACTTTGGGCTAAACCAACAGGACCACCACACCCGTGAGACCATACCAATACATACCTACGGCACAGTAACGAGGCAACTTCCAACAGAGCAATCCATCCACGTATGCACGTGTCTCCCTCTTGTTCCATCGATTATGCTTCGGATAAACTTGCAACCACCGTATCTTTAATTTACATGGGTTCATGGGGAAGATAGGCATAAGGGTACCCATCCTAATCATGCGTGCGCTCGCTTGATCGAAATGGTCTCGATTGTACTCCTACATAAGTACTATATGAACTACTCCCTGCAAAACAGATCTTTTTTGCGAGAAATTTTTTCAATTTATTCATCAACTGTTAAGGTAGTACAAAGAACATCAGAACTAAAACTACATCCAGGTCTGTAGACCACCTAGCGACGACTACAAGCACTAGAGCAAGCCGTAGGCTCGCCGGCGTTATCGTCCCTCCCGCATCAGAGCCTCGCAAATCTTTTTATAGTAGGCAGTCGAAAAGTCGTAATGCTAAGGCTCCATACAGTTACAAAGTTGATTTATTATGTTTAAGTTTGATCAAATATGCACAAAAAACTACTCGACAACCAGTATAATATTGAATTTTGGAACTCCTCTTAGCTACAGGGCTTGAGACCCCGTGACATCGCGCCTCGCATCTTCGACCTCTCTCGAAAGAAAAGTTGTTCCGTCCAACAAGCTCTACACAACAATCTGTGGATCTCTAACATCGACATTTCCAATGGCCTTTCCCTTGATCACGTCCAAGAGTTTGCAAATCTTTGGGGAAAGCTGAATTCTCTTCACCATTGAAGAGGGGATGGAGGATTCAATTGTATGGAAGTTCACTAAAGATGGTATGTACTCTGCCTTTTTGTCATACAAGGCACAGTTTGAAGGGCTTACTACTTCGTATCTGGTGCAATCGGTCTAGAAGGTGCGGGCTCCCCCGTGGTGCAAATTTTTTGCTTGGCTTGTTCTGCAAAATAGGATCTGGACGTTTGATCGCTTAATTAGGCGGGGTTGGCCCAGTTGTGGTGTATGCCCTCTATGCAAGCAATGTTAGGAATCTGCGGCTCATCTCCTCTTCCAACGCCGATTCACTCTTCGGGTGTGGAATGATATTATTCCGTGGCTTGGATTGCACCACGTCAACACGGTCACCTTGGCGACGAGGGTCTCGGTGAGAGATTGGTGGACCAACAACACACACACTTGGGTTGGATCTCCCAAGGCGCTGGCCTCTCTGATGATGCTCATCTCATGGGAGATTTGGACCGAACGCAATGCTAGAGTCTTCCGTAACACGGCCGTCCCTTCGACGATTCTCATTTCCAAGATTAAAGAGGAGGTGTCTCTTTGGGCTTTGGCCGGTGCGAAGCAGTTGGGTGTTGTAATGCCGCGAGAGTAGTTCTTTCTTTTATTATCGCCGCTTTGCGGCTTTGTTCTAAAACTTCTTTCTTATTAAATGAAATGGCAAATCTTTTGTGTTGTTTTAAAAAAAAAATTGAATAAATTCATTATTGAAATAGATCTTGGTGGACATAAGTTTTCATATTTTTTATATATTCTTTATCGTCATTGTCTATTTGGAGATGAAGCGAGTCGACAAACTAGTGGGCGCGGCGTGAGATATTTGGTGGCCAAAGATACCCATCCGATCCATCACACAGCGCCTGTGCGCGGGCGAAACGGGCACACAAGTGAAGAAGACACTTCCTGTCGTGTCATGTACGTCGTTGGACGAACGCACCATGCCGCGTTGCCATTGACAAAGATCAATGGATGAAAGCGAATAGTGAGCCATCTCTACACTGGCGCTGCGTCCGTCTTTAGTTTCCACGAACCGGTCATAATCCTACTTTGCCTCAAGTCTCTGTATGTAGTAGAGGTAGAGTAGAGATTGGAGCTACTGGCACATGTCAATATATTTATAATATCTGAATGAAAAATAAAAATCCTTATGTGGTATTGCTTTTGCCCGTAAAAACAATAATACCATACCTTCCCGACTGTCTACTACAACAAGTTGTGCCCGGCTCCGGTGATGGAGGGGCGATGATGGCGGCGCGCCTTCAGTTCGTTTCGGTGCTTGTAGTCGTCGCTAGATAGTCGACGAATCTGGATGTAATTTTAATTTCTGGTGTTCGTTGTACTGCTATGATTGAAAGTGAATAGATTGGAAGTTTTTTTTAAAAAAAAATTCTACTGGAATTGAGGAGAATTATCAAGTTCTGATTGCCAAAAAGATTGAGTTTGTCCTTCTCGTAACCGACACGGAACGTCATAACCATACATACTAGAGATCCTGTCGTACTAGTTGCTGTATACTCGATCCACCCATGTTACCTAGGCGATTATATTATAGAACCTCCTCTATCATTACACTTTGTTTTATCTTGTGCTACAAGTGTCAGAGCCTCGCGGATGCAACAGCATCTGGGCAAGGTCGGTACTAATAATAATAACAATAAATATGCACTTAAGAAATGGTGATACTGCTATCATTAGCGGTTTAAGTATGCACGTTTGGCGATGAAATATTCAACCGCTCGGCATCACACAAAGCAGGTCCCTTTCACAAAAACTGCTAAACAGATCCAATTTTTTACCGAGTTAAACTATTTGTACTAGGATAATTGCGTTGACCATTGGCACTTTGATGCTCAGATACACTGAATTCTCGACTGCTGAAAAACAATTTTTTACTATGTGGAGTAGTAGTAGACTCCAGTAAGATGAAAGGTTGGAAACCTAAGCTGCTGGCCCCGGCTGGAAGACTAGCTTTGAAGAGTTCGGTGTTAATGGCCCTACCGATGCACTTTCTGTCAGTCTTCCCTCTACCGGTTTGGGCGCTCAAGATGATTGACAGAAGATGTAGAGGTTTTCTGTGGAAAGGAGAGGAGGACATCAATGGAGGGCATTGTTTGGTCCCATGGGCCAGAGTTTGCAGACCAAAAGAATGGGGCGGGCTCGGCCTTCTCAATCTGAAGAATTTTGGGACTGCACTGAGATGCCGTTGGCTTTGGCTGGGCTGGAGACAAGGGGATCGACCATGGCAAATGCTTCCGGATCAGAAGGACAAGGATGCAACTGCTATGTTCGATGCGGCATGCCGGGTTGTGCTGGGGAATGGTGCGACTGCAAGATTCTGGACTGTCAGTTAAAGATGCTTTGCACAATCGTAGGTGGATCAAGGACATCAGAGGTGGTCTGACAACACATGCCTTGGCGCAATACATATCGGTTTGGGATATTGCTCATGCCACTACCTTATCTGCTATAACGGAGGATCACCTCGTTTGGAAGTTGACAGAGCATCATCAGTTCACGGTGAACCGCGCATATAGGATGTTCTTCACGGCCGGAGTCAGTTTTGCCTGTAACAAACCTATATGGAAGTCAAAAGCCCCTGCTCGCTGCAAGTTTTTCATGTGGCTGGTTATACAGAGGAAGTGTCTGACGGCGGATAACCTCCAGCGACGCGGGTGGCCGTCCAATGACCACTGTCCGCTCTGCTTAATGTTTCCCGAGGACTGCACACATTTGTTTCTGCTCTGCCGTTTCACGCAACAGCTCTGGACGGCGTTCTAGCAATGGTCGGGCGTCAGTTTCCCAATGCCAGACAGCAGTTCTGGAAGCACCGAGGTCTGGTGGCTGGAGGCGAGAAGGGCTATTCCGAAGCATGCGCGCCGGAACTTCGACACCATTGTCATCCTCATGCACTGGAGGGTCTGGAAGGAGCGGAACGCTAGAATTTTTCAGCAAACTGCGTGTGATATTGATCGAGTCCTAGACCTCATCAGAGAGGACATAGGAGTATGGAGGTTGGCAGGGTGTGTGTCCGATCTGGGGAGCTAGAGGTGCTTGGTGTTGCCCCGCATGTTCTGGGGATACTTCATGTACTAACAGTTCACGATCTCCTGAACTGTGAAACTCTTTTGTATGGTCCTTTCTTCTCCTTCTAATAAAGATCGGCCAATGGCCCTTCGACAGTAGTAGAATACCGGGCAATTTCAACGGTAGCCTCATCCAGCCCTTTGGAATTTGGAATTTTCTTTGGGAGAGTATCTTGCTCTGCTGACTGACATGTGGCTCTATCGTTTGAACCAGTCCCATGCTTAACTTTAATTTCCTCCAAACTGTTAGAAAGAGGTTAGCATCTCCTCTGGACAACACGAGCCAACTGGAGGCGGATCCATCCAAGCAGTCCTTCTTGGTCTACTCGATCGGATCGTGATATTTAGCTATAAGAACTGCAAAACAAAATAATGCTTAGTCATCTAGTCGGATCGATAGGTACGTTTTTTTGTACCTACATCCAGTATGTCTATGTTGATCCACATCTACTCGGATCTATGTGGTGGCCTTGGTGCAATGTGTTAATTAGCAAGAGACTACGAGCTTTTCCATGATTCCATGGTGTTCATAGTACTAATCAAAGCATGGTATAAATTGAAGCATATGCTAAGCGACACGTGAAATGGGATCCGGCCATGTGAGCGCAGATTTGCGTGTTAGATTTGTTAGACCAGTATGACGTCAACTCTAACGCACGACTCTAAATGGCCCTGTTGCGTTTATTTGGGGCTAAACGGACAAAAATCACGACCAAAATCGAGGGAGAAAACAGACAAGCGCCCGTTTTTTGTCCGCCGCCGACTCAATCCCGACCCAAATTGGGCCGTGTTTGCGTCAAAAAGAACAGCACGCCCTTGTCCTCCTTGGACCGTCTATCGGGGACACACCGCTCGTTTTTCTCTTCCCCTGCGCGGCCTGCCCCTCCCCTTCCCATGGCCGCCGCCGCTTATTTTTTCAGCCACATCCTCGCTGTCCAGCCCGGCCGCCAAAACCACAACCACCCTTTGCATAGCTGCCCTATGTCCGCGTTTTAAAAGGAGTTCCTGCCATGGTGGCAGTGTTTGGCCCTGAGTACCTGAGAGAGCCAAATGCCGCAGATACAACCTAGTTGTTGGTGATCAATGCGGATAGGGGATTTCCTGAGATGCTTGGTAGCATAGATTATATGCACTAGAAGGGGAAGAACTGTCCATTTGCTTGACAGGGCGGTACAAGAGGCATGTGAAAGGTGCCACTGTCATTACTAGAAGTAGTGGCTTCACAAGATCTTTGGATATGGCATTCTTTCTTCGGCATGGCAAGATCTCACAATAATATCAACGTGCTTCAGCGTTCTCCAGTGTCCACAAGGCTTGCAGAAGGCCACTCCCCAGAGGTCAAATTTGAGATCAATAGCCACCATTACAATAAGGGATACTACCTAGCTGATGGTATCTATCCTCAGCAGACAACTCTTGTGATGACAATACACAATCCCAAGGAGAGAAGAGACAAATATTTGCCCAATAGCCAGAGAGTGCTAGGAAGGATGTGGGGTGTGCTTTTGGTGTGCTTCAATCTCGATGGGGTATCGTTCGACACCCTGCACTGACATGGACGAGAAGCTTTGGGAGGTGATGATTGTTTGTGTGATCATGCACAACATGATCATGGAGGATGAGCACGATGACAACATCTACGACCAAGGGTTTGAATACCAGGGTGAAAATGTTGTGCATGAGCACCAAGAACCGGGAACATTTGAACAGTTCACCTAATTCCATCATGAAATGCGTGATTGACATATGCATGTGCAACTCCAAAATGATTTGGTTGAGCACATGTGGACTCACATTGGTAATAAGTGCATGTCTCCGTTCATTTCCTTTTCATGTATTTAAGACAATTTCGATAGGGTTGTAAAACTATTTGGTTGCGTTTTTATTCGAATTTGGAGCTATTTGATTGTAGAACTATTTTTTAGGTTTGAATTATTTGGTTGTATAACTATTTCTAATGTGTATAGTTCAGAAAATGTATACATAGGGCCTCTAGCCGAAGGTGGAGGACCAGATGCGTCCGTCCATTGGGCACATGGCCAGATGTTGTAGGGTGAAACCCTAAGGTGGATCTTTTCACACTTGGAGGGGGAAAATGAATGAACACCAAAGAACACAAAGAGGTTATCACTCCAACAATACCCAATGACACATCCACTAGAGTAGCAACACAAGATCCACAAGTTCACAAACACAATCAAAGGAAACATACAATGATAAAGGTTCTTCCCACTCCTAGGAGACGAGGTCTTGAAGGTAAACTTCTCCTTATGGAGGACTTGAAATCCACCAGGATTCTTCCATAATGGGGGGGAGGTAGAAGGAGAAAAGCTCACAAATATCTCATCTAATACGTTGCTAACCCTAAACTTAACCCTAGGAATGGGATATATAGGCTTGGGGTCGAAGTGGTTGGAGAGGGGCTCGAACAGGTGATCACAGTCGTCCATCCTAGAGAGCCCGTGAGCACGGGGTTAGTTAGGCCCGTGCGCACGGGGGTCCCGTGTGCATGGTACAAGCCCGTGCGCACGGGATGCTACAGCGCCAACTCTCTGAGTAGTCCGTGGGCACGGGGTCTCGGGGGCCCGTGCGCACGAGGTCATCTGGGACTTCTAGTGTTGCTGCTGTTGCACTCCGTCTTGATCTTCGAGTCCATGGGGTGGTCTTTCTACTCCTTGGTGATGCTCCTGAGCTGCTTGGGGGTGTTCCTCTTTGTACCTAATAAGGCATAGAGTATTTTGGTGAGGTAGCAACCAAGTTCCATTTGTATCCATATGCATGTCGAGTAGGAAGGAGTTCACCTCGGTTTCCATTGCAGGTGCTCTAGCTCTTGTCATAGGTCCACGTGGGGCTTGTTGTGTTGATGTAGAGTCCATGGGGATGATGGAAGGATGCTCCGCATCATCTCCCCCCCGGGAGAGATCCGTCCATGGATCGTGATCTTCATCACCATGGTACTTGGTCAAGTCTTTGACATTGAAGATGTCGCTTATGTTGTACTTGTCGCGTGGGATGTCAATCTTGTAAGCGTTGTCGTTGTAGCGTGCTAGCACCTAGAAGGGTCCATTGGCGCGTGGTAGTAGCTCTGACTTGCGCTCGTTGGGGAAGCGGTCTTTGCGAAGATGAAGCCATACAAGATCACCCGGTTGGAACTGATACGTCTCCAACGTATCTATAATTTTTTATTGTTCCATGCTGTTATATTATCAATCTTGGATGTTTTATAATCATTTTATATCATTTTTTGGTACTAACCTATTGACATAGTGCCAAGTGCCAGTTGCTGTTTTCTGCATGTTTTTCACATCGCAGGAAATCAATACCAAACGGAGTCCAAATGCAACGAAACTTTACGGAGATTTTTTTGGACCAGAAGACACCCAATGGGCCAAGGCTGCGCCTGGGGGGTGCTCCGAGGGGAGCACAACCCACCAGGGCACGCCAGGAGGCCCAGGCGCGCCCTGGTGGGTTGCGCCCACCTCGGGTGCCCCCCGGACCGCCTCTTTGCTCTGTAAATACCCCAATATTACAGAAACCCTAGGGGAGTTGACGAAAATCAATTCCAGCCGCCGCAGAGTCCAGAACCACCAGATCCAATCTAGACACCATCACGGAGAGGTTCACCACTTCCATTGGTGCCTCTCCGATCATGCGTGAGTAGTTCTTTGTAGACATTCGGGTCCGTAGTTAGTAGCTAGATGGCTTCCTCTCTCTCGTTTGATTCTCAATACAATGGTCTCTTGGAGATCCATATGATGTAACTCTTTTTGCGGTGTGTTTGTTGGGATCAGATGAACTTTGAGTTTATGATCAGATCTATCTTTTTATATCCATGAAAGTTATTTGAGTTTCTTTGATCTCTTATATGCATGATTGCTTATAGTCTCGTATTTCTTCTCTGATATTTGGGTTTTGTTTGGCCAACTTGATCTATTTATCTTGCAATGGGAAGAGGTGCTTTGTAGTGGGTTCGATCTTACGGTGCTTGATCCCAGTGACAGAAGGGGAACTGACACGTATGTATCGTTGCTACTAAGGATAAAACGATGGGGTCTATCTCTACATAGATAGATCTTGTCTACATCATGTAATCATTCTTATTGCATTACTCTGTTTCTCCATGAACTTAATACACTAGATGCATGCTAGATAGCGGTCGATGTGTGGAGTAATAGTAGTAGATGCAGGCAGGAGTCGATCTACTAATCTTGGACGTGATGCCTATATAATGATCATTGCCTAGATATCGTCATGAGTATTTCAAGTTCTATCAATTGTCCAACAGTAATTTGTTTACCCACCCTTTGCTATTTTTCTCGGGAGAAGCTGCTAGTGAAACCTACGGCCCCCGGTGCCGTGGGAGTAAGTTTGACAGTAAGAGTAGGGGGTACGTAGGAGGAGGCAAGATCCTAGCTACTGTGAGGTTGTGCACGCAAGGTTTACGAGTTCAGGCCCTTCTCGGAGGAAGTAACAGCCCTACGTCTCGGTGCCCCGAGGCTTGGTCGACTGGATTATACGTGAGAGTTACAGGTCTTGCAAACCCTTGTGCCAAAGGAGGGGGGTGGCTTATATAGAGTGCGCCAGGACCCCAGCCATCCCACGTTACACAGGGTTCAATGTACATTAAGGCAGGGCATTACTGGTATCGCCAGCTATAAAGAGTTATAAATGATCATTAAGATTATAGAGTGAACGCCTGACCGTTGCCGTCCTGAGTGTCTTTAGGTCTTCCATACTTCGAGTGGTTTCCTGTATGGTCGAGTGGAATTGGGGTATCCGAGTGAGACAATTGGTCGAGTGGATTGCACTCCAAGGTTACTCCAGTCGGTATCCTTTGTTCTTCTTTGAATGTTCTTGACTCTAGGGTAGTGACCTTGGGTAGGGCGTATAGGTCAGGCCTATGACCCTACCCTAGGTTAATGGCATAGTCATTAGCCCCCGAATGGATTGAGGTCTGAGTGAAGAAAGATTTGAAGTTGACTCCGACTCGATTCCATGCTTCGGAGGCATTTCACTGGAGTCTGCGATTTATGCTGAAGCTTCAACCTCGTTTCAGTCGCCTTGATCGATTCAGAGGTCGTCGTCGAGTGAACTATGCTGACAATCTCCGAGTGTTGATATGGAACGAAATCTTCGGTGCGATTGATTGCTCTGCTGTTCCCAGATCTCACGGGATTCGAAATTTCGGGGAAGCGCACGAGACGGAGCGTACCGTAGTAATCGGAGTGGTTGGATAGGGACGCCTGGATTTTCACGCCGCCTTTTTCGCCACGTATTGGGCGCGTGACTGTTGCGGGATTTGATAGGATTGCTCGGACCCACGGGTAAGCCACTCGAAAATGGGCCCATATAAGGTCGTCGAGGCCGATGCGTTTGCATAGTGCGCCTCGTCCTCTCTATTCTTCCTCTGCTTCTCCACTGCATCCTCCTCCACTCTCGACGCCGTTGTTCCGCCCGTACGCCGTCCGCCGCGATGGGAAAGGACAAGACGGCAGCCATGGAGCGCGCGAAGAAGGCGGCGACGACGGCAAAGGGCAAGAAGACGGCTCGGGGGACGTCCTCACGGTCCGGTCTGCCGCCGGGCTGGATCCAGGGAGATTGGATCCGCTCCACCGTTGAGCAGGACGACTTGGAGAAGCTCGTCGAGGATGGCCTGATTGCTGACAAGTCTTGGAGATTGCCGGAGGGGGAATCGGAGCCTCAGCCACGCGAGGACGAGCATGTTCTCCTTGCCACACATGTTGACCGAGGTTTTTTCCTTCCTCCGCACCCATTTTTAGGGGTTTCTTGAACTTCTTCGGTGCCCAAATCCATCATTTCCCTCCGAACACCATGACGTATCTCGCTGCTTTCATCTCGATGTGCGAGAATTTCTTGTGTTGTCAGCCGCACTAGGGCCTGTTCAAGCACATCTTCACTTGTCGATCTCAGTCGGTGAAGAAGGCCCATCCGACTGAAGAAAAGACGCATATGATTCAAATGTGAGGGGGTTTAGGGATCCAAACCAGAGGTATGAGTACTTTTCCTGCCGTGACCCATCCCGAGTCAGTTCGACGGTGGCAATCGACCTGGTTCTACTGCAAGGATATTCTGACTCCTGGCCAGTCAACCGGTCTCCCCCTTTCACTATGGAGCGACTCCGTCAACCCTCTTCCTTGACCGTGGACCCCGAGGAGAAAGGCGAGGTGAATCTTTTAGTCGACCAGGTCGTCAATTTGGTCCGGGAGGGGGTAACTGGCATGGATCTGTTGGAGGTGTTTCCCAGTCGACGCATCCAGCCTCTCCAAGCCCGAGACCACCCGATGTGGATGTATTTAGGCCCTGGAGACACCGCTCGGGTCCACCCAGAGGAGGTCGCCGAGGAGACAGTGGCTCAATGGCTGTGAAGCATCACTGGAAACAAGGACAACCCCAGGGGGTCTAGGAGAGTTCAGCCATTTGAAGGAAATATGCCCTAGAGGCAATAATAAAGTTATTATTTATTTCCTTATATCATGATAAATGTTTATTATTCATGCTAGAATTGTATTAACCGGAAACATAATACATGTGTGAATACATAGACAAACATAGTGTCACTAGTATGCCTCTACTTGACTAGCTCGTTGATCAAATATGGTTGAGTTTCCTAGCCATGGACATGAGTTGTCATTTGATTAACGGGATCACATCATCAGGAGAATGATGTGATTGACTTGACTCACTCTGTTAGCTTAGCACTTGATCGTTTAGTATGTTGCTATTGCTTTCTTCATGACTTATACATGTTCCTATGACTATGAGATTATGCAACTCCCGTTTACCGGAGGAACACTTTGTGTGCTACCAAACATCACAACGTAACTGGGTGATTATAAAGGTTCTCTACAGGTGTCTCCGAAGGTACTTGTTGAGTTGGCGTATTTCGAGATTAGGATTTGTCACTCCGATTGTCGGAGAGGTATCTCTGGGCCCTCTCGGTAATGCACATCACCATAAGCCTTGCAAGCAATGTGACTAATGAGTTAGTTGCGGGATGATGCATTACGTAACGAGTAAAGAGACTTGCCGGTAACGAGATTGAACTAGGTATTGAGATCCCGACGATCGAATCTCGGGCAAGTAACATACCGATGACAAAGGGAACAACGTATGTTGTTATGCGGTTTGACCGATAAAGATCTTCGTAGAATATGTAGGAGCCAATATGATCATCCAGGTTCCGCTATTGGTTATTGACCGGAGACATGTCTCGGTCATGTCTACATAGTTCTCGAACCCATAGGGTCCGCACGATTAAAGTTAGATGACGATCGGTATTATGAGTTTTGTGTTTTGATGTACCGAAGGTAGTTCGGAGTCCCAGATATGATCACGGACATAACGAGGAGTCTTGAAATGGTCGAGACATAAAGATCGATATATTGGACGACTATGTTCGGACACCGGAATGGTTTCGGGGAGTTTCGGACACATACCGGAGTACCGGGGGGTTACCGGAACCCCCCGGGGAGACTAATGGGCCTATTGGGCCCTAGTGGAGAAGCGGAGGGGCGGCCAAGGGCAGCCGCGCGCCCCCTTCCCCCCAGTCTGAATTGGACAAGGAGGGGGGGCAACGCCCCCCTTTCCTTTCCCCCTCTCTCTCCTTCCCTCTCCTCTCCTACCGCCACTTGGAACGGGGGAGTCCTACTCCCGGTGGGAGTAGGACTCCTCATGGGGCGCGCCTAGGGTGTCCGGCCCCCTCCCCATCCTCCACTCCTTTATATACGGGGAGGGGGGCACCCCTTGGAGACACAACAATTGATCTCTTGATCTCTTAGCCGTGTGCGGTGCCCCCCTCCACCATATTCCACCTCGATCATATCGTAGCAGTGCTTAGGCGAAGCCCTGCGTCGGTAGCATCATCATCACCGTCACCACGCCGTCGTGCTGACGGAACTTTCCCTCAAAGCTCGGCTGGATCGGAGTTCGAGGGACGTCATCGAGTTGAACGTGTGCTGAACTCGGAGGTGCCGTACGTTCGGTACTCGGATCGGTCGGATCATGAAGACGTACGACTACATCAACCGCGTTGTGCCAACGCTTCCGCTTTCGGTCTACGAGGGTACGTGGACACACTCTCCCCTCTCGTTGCTATGCATCACCATGATCCTGTGTGTGCGTAGGAATTTTTTTGAAATTACTACGTTCCCCAACACCATTCGACACCGACCATGAGCCAGAAGAGGTAAAGTTTACAGCGCCGAGTGTTTTCTCGTTTTGATTCACAGTTGCTCTTGGACCCGACTGATTTTGTTTGACTTGTGCCTTGCAGATCTACAATAAGATGTATTCGATGCCAAACGAAGAACAATTCCAGGAAGGAGAGGAGAGCACAGACGAGAGTGGCGACTGGCAATCCCCTGATGACAATGAAAATGACAGCGATGACCCGGACGGCAGTGAAGAGGTCGATTCACCGCCCCGCTCAGAACATCGATCTAAACAGACCCACGACCCTACAAGTGAGCGTGGCAAGGCAGCTCCTCCAAGCGCACCGGGACTTCGTCGCCAGAGCCGACTGAGAAGGCTGCCAAATAGCTCAAGACCGCCCCTTCGAAGCCTCAGAAGGCCTTTCCCAAGATCAAGGTGGATGTTCCTGTTACCTCTGCATAAGTGTTTGTTTCTTCCGTTTGTCTTCTATACTGTTGTCGACTCATCCATTTGCTTGACCGAGTGACCGAGTGAGTTTTTGGAACTTTCAGTGCGGCTACTTGTGGGACATCCATGGATATTGACAAGGGGCAAGACGATGCAACCACTTCTCGAGGAGGTATAACTCAACTGCCTCCCCTTCTCTTTGTCCATTGTTTTGTTGGTCAACTGAACACTTATAGTAGAGTGTCTTGTAGCACCACCGAATGTTATTGAGCTTCCAGACGATGATGACCACGAAGATGTGCCTCAGAAGAACACAGGAAGGAAGAGCAGGACTTCGAGCAGGAGGGCGCCTGCCAGTAAGGTGCCTCGGTCGACACCAACGCCAGAACCAATCGTCCAGCGATCCGGAGATCCGATTCGGGCTACTGTTTCTTTTGCCGATCCTGTGTCAACTGATCGTCCTTCGGTGTCGACTGCTCAGGCCCCTGCTCTGACTGCACAACTCCAGACTTCAGCTCCTCTGGCTGCCTCGACTGTTCCATCGACTCCACTCTTTGCTACTCATCACGTCCCAGAGGACCGAGTAAGCACTGCTAAGGAGGCTATATGCCAGGCAGGCCTTATGATGGAGCAAAATAAGGTGGTGCACGAGGCTAGCAAGGCTGCCTACAATGCCAGCTCTGCTCTTCAAACCAATGTCCAGGTGAGTCAATTTCCGACTGGTCTTTTAGCTTGAACTTTGCTCTGTTAGGATATGATACTTGAAAACTGCTGCTTTATTATTCGTAAGATGTCCGTGGATGGGTGTTTTGAAACCTTTAATGTGCATATATCATGGGCATGCGCCTTGCATCCACTCACCCACTGGGTGTTTTGACTTCTTGCTGTGTAGTTTTGTCACTTGAATCGACTAGGTGTCGAGTGTACTTTCGAATCAGTGAGGGCACGCGGAGTGCACCCACTGGGTGTAGTCCCCGAGCTCGCTGTTGAATGTTTGATTCGGCGGGGGTCTTTGCGAAATGTTTGTTTGTAGTATTTCCACTCGGTCTAGACAGGTCGTACCGAGTGGGAACCGGACCAGTGGGGGCACGCCAAGTGCACCCACTGGGTGTAGTCCCCGAGACCACGGTCGACTGCGGGCAGTCGGGGGTGGTCTGAGAACAAATGTTGTCTCTTTTTTTACTCCTTCCACTCATACTGGGCAGACCATGTCGAGTGGGAAATCGAACCAATGGGGGCACGCCAAGTGCACCCACTGGGTGTAGTCCCCGAGACTACTGTTGAATGTTTGATTCGACGGTAGTCTTAGAACTCTTTTTTGCCGTAATAACTTGAACTTGTATCTCATCGCTCGGGAGCAATCGATCTTTGTTTCCGTCGACTGGCGTGTCTTATTTGCCGACTGCAGAAATCTTGTGAGCTCGGAGCCTAATTCGCTGAATTGGAGCAGAAACAAATTCAGCTCAATCTTGATCTGGAACTGGCCAAGTAGAATTTGCAGAAAGCTAAGGATGAAGCAACTTCCATGTGAGGTAGCAACTTGTCGACTGTTCGTTTTGTCATCTTTTCTTTTCGATCTTTAAACCGAGTGACTCCACTCGAATAGATGTGCGTAGTGAAAATCGTCAACTCCAAGCTCGTCTGAAGAATGTTATTTCTTTAGACAAAATGAAGCAGGCTTTGGAGCAGAAGGACCTTGACCTCGCAGCAGCTCAGAAGACGGCGCGGGAGAAAACTGATCTTGCCGACAAGAAGCTAGCTTCAGTCGGCAAGTTGGAAGAAGAAAACGCCAAGCTGAAGACTGCCGTTGATGAAGCCAACAAAGAAGTCGTGCAGCTATAGAAAGACAAGGTGGCCCTGACTGACAAAGTTGGAGATCTCACTCGGAGGAGAGACGAACTGGAAACTTATCTCGGAGGACTCACCAAGAAGATGTTCCTTATGCTTGAAGGTACTTTCCCTTGCCCGACTGATTTGCAACTGTCGACTCATCATAAGACTGTCGACTCACCATTTTTCCATGTGTGCAGAATTCTGCCAAAATTTCGAGGAAGAGACTGGGCGGATCGAGATGAATCTGGACCCCATTAACTCCCCCGTCAAGGACGAAGCTGCGATGAACGTGCTGTGACTGGAATCTCGCCTCGCCAGCGTTATGGACTATCTCGCACGACTGAAGGTGGCGGTGTCGCGGATCAACACGGAGCTCTGGCCAGGCGTGACTTTCTAGAACGACCTTGAGTCTCTGATGACTCGACTCAATGAAATCCCTGGTCGAGTGCAGGCATGGAAGAAGTCATCTGCTCGGTGTGGCGCTGATGTGGCTCTGTCTCTGGTCCACGTCCACTGTAAAGAAGTCAAAGAAGAAAAGCTGGCGGCTATCAAGGTTGCCAACACCAAGAAGCTTCAGTTCCAGTCCTTCATGGAGACCTTCATCGACGCTGCCACTCGTATTGCAGATGGATCGACCTGGACGAATTCGTCGATCTGGCTAGCCCTCCTCTTGCCGAGTGAAAAACTTGATGCCTTAACTTTATTTGCCTCGGTATGCCGAGTGATTTTGTAAATGTTAAACTCCTTCGGGCCTGACGCCCGAGTACTTCCGTTCGCAGTTCTAAACCTTGCTGGATTTATTTGAACTTGATTTTTCTTTGAATATGGTTGCTTTGCCTTTACCACTTTAAAATCTTTTAACTCCGAGTGAAACTTGATTCTTCACTCGGAAAAGACGTCGTACTTGAGGCGCGGCTCCGACGAGAGGGCCGCCGACATGAGCGCTAGATGCCGCGCGTGACCTACACCTCGTCGTCCTTGCAGATCGGGATAGAGCAGACGTTGTACTTGTGACACAACTCTGACAAGAGGGCCGCGAATGCGAGCACTGGATGCTACACACGATCTGCACCTCGTCGTCATTGCGGATCAGGATGGAGCGGACGTTGTACTTGTGATGCAGCCCGGAGTATTTTTGTAACTTAAGCGAATCGGATTCGTGGTTTAGCCTCCGAGTGAGAGGGTTGCTCTTCACTCGGAGTGGTTTTTAACTTAGGCAAGTACGGGGTCGCAGCTAAGCCTCCGAGTGGGAGGATTGCTCTCCACTCGGAGTAGTGTTGTAACTTAGGCGAAACGGGTTTGCGGCTAAGCCCCCGAGTGAGAGGGTTGGTCTTCACTCGGAGTGGTTTTTTAACTTAGGCGAGTACGGGGTCGCGGCTAAGCCCCCGAGTGAGAGGGGTGCTCTTCACTCGGAGTGGTTTTTAACTTAGGCGAGTATGGGGTCGCAGCTAAGCGCTCGAGTGAGAGGGCTGCTCTTCACTCGGAGTGATTTTTAACTTAGGCGAGTATGGGGTCGCGGCTAAGCCCCCGAGTGAGAGGGTTGCTCTTCACTCGGAGTGATTTTTAACTTAGGCGAGTATGGGGTCGCGGCTAAGCCCCCGAGTGAGAGGGTTTCTCTTCACTCGGAGTGATTTTTAACTTAGGCGAGTATGGGGTCGTGGCTAAGCCCCCGAGTGATAGGGTTGCTCTTCACTTGGAGTGATTTTTAACTTAGGAGAGTACGGGGCCGCGGCTAAGCCCACGAGTGAGAGGGTTGCTCTTCACTCAAAGTGGTTTTTTAACTTACGCGAGTACGGGGTCGCGGCTAAGCTCCCGAGTAAGAGGGTTGCTCTTCACTCGGAGTGGTTTTTAACTTAGGCGAGTACGGGGTCGAGGCTAAGCCCCCGAGTGAGAGGACTGCTCTTCACTCGGAGTGATTTTTAACTTAGGCAAGTACAGGGTCGCGGCTAAGCCCCCGAGTGAGAGGGTTGCTCTTCACTCGGAGTGATTTTTAACTTAGGCGAGTACGGGGTCGCGGCTAAGCACCCACTGGGGGATTTGGACACATATGCTTATGGAGTAACAACCATTAAGATACTGCAAAAAATCTCGTCTTTGATAAGCAGACTGAAGGATTCTTATTACAGCTCGTCCATCCGAGTGGTTAGGTATAAAAACTGCGGAGCAGCTCCACGTTCCACGAACGTGGCTCGTCTTCTTTCTTGGCTACATTGTAGAGGTGATATGCTCCGTTGTGGAGCACCTTGGTGATGAGGAAGGGACCTTCCCAGGCCGGAGCGAGCTTGTGAGGTCATTTCTGGTGGACTCGGAGCACAAGGTCTCCTTCTTGGAATGCTCGACCTCTGACGTGACAGGCATGGAATCGACGTAGGTCTTGTTGATAGATGGTCGACCGGATCAGAGCCATCTCTCATTCTTCCTCCAGGAGATAAACCGCATCTTGGCGTTCCTGCTCTGCTTCGGCTTCTGAGAAGAGTTCCACTTGGGGGGAGTTGTGCAGCAAGTCACTCAGAAGTACCGCTTCAGCACCATACACCATGAAGATAGGAGTTCGGTCGGTCGACCGGTTGGGAGTTGTTCCCAGTCCCCATAGGACGGAGGGCAATTCAGTCATCCAGGCTCTAGCAGCATGCTTGAGATCGCGCATCAGTTGAGGTTTTAGCCCTTGGAGGATCAAGCCATTTGCCCTTTCTGCCTGCCCATTCGACTGCGTGTGCTCAACAGATGTGTAATCGACCCGAGTGCCTTGGGAAGCACAAAACACTCTGAACTCATCAAAACCAAAGCTGGAGCCGTTATCTGTGATAATACTATGAGGGACTCCATATCTGAATATCAGCTCTCTGATGAAACTGATGGTAGTGCTTGAATCGAGATTCTTGATGGGCTTGGCTTCGATCCATTTGGTGAATTTGTCGACTGCTACGAGCAAATGAGTGAAACCACTTCTGCCGGTTTTGAAAGTTCCAACCATGTCCAATCCCCAAACTGCAAAAGGCCAGACGAGTGGAATAGTCTTCAAGGCAGATGCGGGTTTGTGAGACAGGTTTGAGTAAAACTGGCAGCCTTCACACTCGTCCACTATATCCTTAGCCATCTCATTTGCACGTGGCCAGTAGAACCCCGCTTAGTATGCTTTGTAAACAATGGTCCGAGAGGACGCATGGTGGCCACAGGTTCCCGAGTGGATCTCATTTAGAATCATTCGACCTTCTTCTGGAGAAACACAACGCTGGGCGACCCCGGTAACGCTTTCCCTGTAAAGTTGTCTGCTTATCATAGTGAATGCTTTGGATCGACAGACAATCTGGCGGGCCTCATCTTCATCCTCTGGGAGCTCCTGCCTGAGCAGGTATGCGATATATGGCACCGTCCAGTCGGGGGTGATCACCAGAACCTCCATGATCAAGTCGACTACAGCTGGGACTTCGATTTCAGTTAGATTGGTTGAACTTATCGGTCGCGGGGGCTCCTTTGTGAAGGGATCTTCTTGAACTGATGGGGCGTGGACATGCTCCAAAAACACATTACTGGGGATGGGTTTCCGAGTGGAACCTATCTTCGCCAGGTCATCTGCTGCTTGATTCTTGATTCGGGGTATGTGGTGGAGCTCCAACCCCTTAAACTTCTCCTCTAGTTTCCTTACTGCGTTGCAATAACCAGTCATTGTTGGACTCCTGATATCCCATTCCTTCATCACTTGATTGACCACCAAGTCTGAGTCACCGTAGACCATCAGGCGACGGACACCGAGTGAGATGGCCATACGTAACCCATACAAAAGTGCCTCATACTCAGCTTCGTTACTTGAAGAATCGAAGTGAATTTGGAGGACATAGCTGAGCTTGTCTCCTCTGGGGCACACCAGGACTACTCCAGCACCAGAGCCATTCAACATCTTGGACCCATCAAAGAACATAGTCCAATGCTCCGAGTGAATCTGAGTCGGTTGTTGCTGTTCAATCCACTCGGCAAGGAAATCTGCTATTGCTTGGGACTTGATTGCTTTCTTTGCCTCAAACTTGACATCCAACGGAAGGAGCTCAATCGCCCACTTTGCCACTCGACCAGTTGCGTCCCTATTGTTCAGAATTTCTGATAATGGAGCGGCGCTGCGAGTGGTCTGAAAAATAGTGTGCAACTTTCTTCGTGGTCAAGTAAATTCCATAAACAAGCTTATGATAATGCGGATATCTCTACTTGGACCGAGTCAAGACTTCATAAATATAGTACACTGGGCATTGAACTTTGTAGGCTTTGCCTTCTTCTTCCCGCTCGACCGTGAGCACAGTGCTGACAACTTGTCCAGTGGCTGCAATATACAGTAGTAGAGGCTCCTTGCTAATTGGGGCAGCAAGCACCGGCTGGGTGGAAAGCAGGGCTTTGAGCTCTACAAACGCTGCTTCGGCTTCAGGAGTCCACTCGAACTTGTCAGACTTCTTCATCAGTTGGCAAAGAGGCAATGCCTCTTCATCGAGATGAGAGATGAATCGACTCAACGCGGGCAAACAACCAGTCAGCTTCTGAACGTCATGCACACGCACAGGGCGTTTCATTCGGAGGATTGCTCCAACCTTTGCCGGGTTTGCGTCGATCCCTCGTTCGGAAACGAGAAAACCGAGTAAATTTCCTCCTGGGACTCCGAATGTGCACTTTGATGGATTCAGCTTGATATCATATCTTCTCAAGTTGGCAAATGTTTCAGCGAGGTCAGTCAGTAGGTCGGAACTCTTACGTGACGTGACCACGCTGTCATCCATGTATGCTTCCATGTTCCGACTAATTTGGGTGAGCAGACACTTCTGAATCATACGCATGAATGTGGCACCGGCATTCTTGAGACCAAAAGGCATGGTAACATAGCATAAACACCCGAATGGGGTGATGAAGGCTGTTTTTATTTCACCAGGTCCATACAGTCGGATCTGACGGTACCCGGAATACGCGTCCAAAAAGGACAAGCGCTCACACCCCGCAGTTGAGTCGATGATCTAGTCGATGCGGGGGAGAGGGAAATGATCTTTCTGGCAGGCCAATTGATGTGTTTGAAATCGATACACATACGAAGTGAATCATCTTTCTTGGGGACCATGACAACATTGGCGAGCCACTCGGAGTGGTATATCTCGCGGATGAACTCAGCTGCCAGAAGCCGAGCCACCTCTTCACCAATTGCCTTCCTCTTCTCCACGGCAGACCGACGGAGATGCTCTTTGACGGGTTTTTCTTTTGGGTCGACCCACAAACGGTGCTCAGCCAGTCCCCTGGGTACACCCGGCATGTCAGATGGTTTCCATGTGAAGATGTCCTAGTTCTCGCGGAGGAACTGGATGAGCACTTCTTCCTATTTGCTGTCGAGTGTTGTTGAGATATGAGTCGGAGCAGCATTGGGATCAGTCGGGTGAATGTGAACTGGCTTTGTTTCGCCGGACGACTGAAATGCGGACTCTGAAGCAGGCTTCTTAGCATGCAACAAATAACTCGGATATGCGTTCTTCTGGTACTCTTCCATTTCTACCGCTGCCATCTATTCATCGGCAATTTTTGAGCCCTTCTGGAGGCACTCTTCTGCTCTCTGCCAATTCCCAGTGACTGTGATCACACCTTTGGGGCCAGGCATCATCAACTTGAGGTATACGTAACACAGTTGAGCCGTGAAACGAGCATAAGCGGGTCTGCCCAGAATAGCATGATAGGCACTGTGAAAATCCACGACCTCAAATGTCAACTTTTCCTTGCGGTAATTCTTTGACTCGCCGAAAACCACATCAAGAGTGATCTGACCGAGTGAATCAGCTTTCTTCCCTGGGATGACTCCGTGGAATCGCATGTTGCTTTCACTGAGCTTGGACATCGGAATGCCCATCCCTCGGGGGGTCTCAGCGTATAAAATGTTCAAACCACTACCATCGTCCATCAAGACCTTAGTCAGTCGAGTGCCCCCAACGACTGGGTCGACCACCAACGCTTGCCGCCCGGGGGTAGCAACGTGCGTTGGATGATCGGACTAGTCGAATGTAATGGGAGTTTTTGACCACTTAAGATACGTTGTCGTTGCCGGAGCAACCATGTTTACTTCTCTGTTGATAACTTTGAGTCGACTTTTGCTCTCAACGTCAGCAAAAATCACTAAAGTGGCATTGACATTGGGATAACCATCTTCTTCTTCTTTGTCCTCGTCCTTATCAGATTCTTTCTCCTTTTCACTGGGTTGACCCTCTCGGAAGCTCTGAATCAAGAGTCGGCACTGTCGAGTGGTATGCCTGGGGTAAATCAGGTTTCCCTCTTCATCTTTCTTGGTGTGTATGCGACACGACAAATCAAGCACATCATTTCCCTCTTGATCCTTCACTTTCTTGGGGATCCATGGCCCCTTAGGCTTTCCTTTGAATTTCCTTGGTTCAAAATTGCGGCCTCACCAGGACCTGCGGGCTCGGCTTTGTGCTTCTGCTTCCGACTGGAATTTCCTCCTCCGGCGTCCTAGGCGACTGGTTTGTTCTTGCCACTACGGAGTCGGTCTTCTTCCTCGCCGTTAGCGTACCGAGTGGCTATTTCCATCATCTGAGCCAGGGACATGTCCCTTATCCGACCAAATTTCAGGTTAAGCTCCTTGTACCGAACGGCCTCCTTGAATGCGCAAACTGTCTGATGCTCTAACATATTCTCCACGGTATGATGAAGAGTGGTCCATCTCTGGATGTAATCTCTCAAAGTTTCATTCAATTTCTGGACACAATGCTGTAATTCGGTCAACCCTGCAGGTCGTCTGCAAGTGCCTTCAAATGTCCTGACAAACACTCGGGCCAATTCTTCCCAACTGAAGATACTACCAGGAGCCAATTGATTCAACCAAGCTCAGGCTTAACCTTCCAGCATCAGGTGGAGGTGTTTCATGGCTACATCATCGTTTCCTCCACCCATCTGCATAGCCACTCGATAATCCTCTAGCCAAGTGTCTGGCTTTGACTCACCGGTGAACTTACTCACTCCCGTCGCCAACCTGACGTTGGGAGGGATCTCGACAGCTCTGATGCTCTGCTGAAACACTCAGGCACAGAAACATGCACTCTGCTACCAATCCGACGATCTCTGTCCAGTCCTTCTCTGTGTGCCCGGCCTCTGTCGACCAGACCCTGCACAAGAACTGATCTTGCATCAAACCCGGGCTCTCTTGGGTCGACTGGGGCCCTTCGCTCATCGCCATACGGGGGCCTGTCATCATATTGCCGGGGCACATACGATCCGCCCCTCGGAGGGGGCGTAGGCACTTGACAGCGGTCATCACGGCCGAGTCGATGATCATATTGCTCGTGGTTCCGACCCAGGTACTGCTCCTGGCGGTGCCCACGACCCTCACGCCGCGGAGGCGATCTTGGGCTGTGAGCTGACTGGACTGTGTCTGCCACCACGGACCTGCTGTGGATCCTGTTGCGTGACTGAGAAATGGCTGAGTTTTGTTCTCCCGCTGCTCGGAGCAGCGCCTCGAATCTGCAGCAAACCTCTTCCATCCTCTGAATGGGATGGTTGAATCAACTCTGCTATACGGGTTGCAGCTGCAAGATTCTGGATCGGTGTGCGATATACCTGAGGTTCAGGCAGAAACAATTGTTGATGACGTCGACTGGATTCAGGAATCTGACGTCGGGCGCGTTCGTCGAGTGAATGTTGGAGATTCTCCAGTCGGGCCCGCTCAGCCAAGGTGGCCAGGCACGCAGCCTCCAAGGCCCGAGCCTAAGAGGTTTCTCCGATGATGGGGGTGTGGATGGCCTCCACGTTGCGCCGATGCAACTCATCCCTCTGCTCCGAAGTGAGGGCTTCGGGATGATACTCGTCATGACCATGCGACGGACCACCTCTGCCACTACGACGGAAACCAGGCGGGCTGCACAGCGTGTCGACCATCAGGACCTCTGCCGCAGGGTCGCTGCTCCCGCACTGGGACAGAGTTTTGGCGGAACCAGTCGACAGGTTGAACAGTCCGTAGAGAGATTCGTCCGGCTCGTTTGCCGCAACTTGAGGGGTGGCCGGTTGATGGGCCACCGCATGCTTCACCCACCGCTGAAGCCCAGATCGCTTGCGACGGCGAACAGCAGGGAGCGAGGATGTCGCGGTAGCCGACCGATACTGGGTCGACGGCTGCCGCAAAAGGACATCGCGAGCGCATGCGTGAAAGTGCATCGCCCCGCAGACGGGGAGCGTCTCGACGTCGAGGGGGCCGCTCGGAGCCAGGCGGAGTCGTCGGCGATGAAAACGAGTGCGCTGAGACAGATCTCGCGGCCCAAAGCCAAACCGCCACCAGGAACCATGTTGATGAAGGTCAAAAAAACTGCAACCTTACAGGAAGTCGCTAAGACACCTGCCCCACGGTGGGTGCCAACTGTCGCGGGAGTAAGTCTGATAGTAAGAGTAGGGGGTACGTAGGAGGAGGCAAGATCCTAGCTACGGTGAGGTTGTGCACGCAAGGTTTACGAGTTCAGGCCCTTCTCAAAGGAAGTAACAGCCCTACGTCTCAGTGCCCGGAGGCTTGTACAATTGGATTATGCGTGAGAGTTACAGGGGGTGCGAACCCTTGTGCTAGAGGAGGGGTGGCTTATATAGAGTGCGTCAGGACCCCAACCATCCCACGTTACACAGGGTTCAATGTACATTAAGGCAGGGCGTTAATGGTAACGCCAGCTATACAGAGCTATAAATGACCATTAAGATTACAGAGTGAACGCCTGACCATTGCCGCCCTGAGTGTCTTTAGGTCTTCCATACTCCGAGTGGTTTCCTTGTATGGTCGTGTGGAATTGGGGTATCCGAGTGAGACAATTAGTCGAGTGGATTGCACTCCAAGGTTACTCCAGTCAGTATCCTTTGTTGTTCTTTGAATGTGTGACCTTGGCTAGGGCGTATAGGTCAGGCCTATGACCCTACCCTAGGTTAATGGCATCGTCACCCTGGTCTCTTTCTCATATTATTTGCCTTTGCGATCTATTTTCCTTTGCTTTTATTTTCAGATCTACTAAACAAAAAAATACAAAAATACCTTGCTACTTTTTATTCTTATTTATTTTATTTGGCGTTCGATATATCAATCTACTACAATTTTATTCACGCCCGTTTGCCTATCTTGAGGCGCCACTACCCGAAAGGGATTGACAACCCCTTTTACACGTTGGGTTGTGAGTAGTTGTTATTTGTGTGCAGGTGTTGTTTACGTTGTGTTGCTTGGTTCTCCTACTGGTTCGATAACCTTGGTCTCATAACTGAGGGAAATACCTACCGCCGCTGTGCTGCATCATCCCTTCCTCTTTGAAGAAATACCGACGTAGCTTCAAGCCGCATCAAAAGGAATTTCTGGCGCCGTTGCCGTGGAGGATCTTCAACTTATACCAGGTTCCTAATCACAAATCTCATCTCCTCGCAATTTACATTATTTGCCATTTGCCTCTCGTTTTCCTCTCCCTGACTTCACAAAAATTTGCCGTTTTATTCACCCCTCTTTTTTGTTCGCCGTTTTCTTGCCGGATCTGTTTTTTGTGAAATTTTGTTTGCCATTATTATCGTCATGGATAGTTCTTCCTTTATTGTGTGCACTCCCAAGAACGAAGTTCTCAACATTAAACAAAGGGGAGGAGAAAATTTGAAAGATGCTTGGTATAGAATTTGCAATACTCATAATAGATCTATTGGAAAGCAATCTACTGTTGTTCTTCGTCGTTCTTTTTATGTGGGCATCACTTGGTATAGATTCGTCCTTGATACAGTTACCGGTGGAAATTTCTTGATGTGTCCCTCTCTTGATGCTTTTAATGCTATTGGAAATTTAGTAGTCTCACCACCCCATATGATTAATGAAACAACTTTGAATCTTGAGCATGTCATGGAAAGATTATATGCTATTGAAAAGAAATTGCTTACTGAAGAGCATATTGAAAATTTGGATAAAAAGATTCATAATTTTGCTACTAAAATTGGGTCAAAAGCGGGGGAAGTTTTTAAGTTGTTAAAAGAAAAGGGAACTATAATCCATGAAAGAATTGAAGAAAGCACGTCTCGGATTGATAAACTGGAAGAAATCTTTAGTAATTTGAGTACGGCTTTTGCTTCTGCTAAAACTGTTGAAAAACTCCCGTTAAAATTGGTAAGACTACCCAAGTTACTAAGAGCAAGGGTGCAACTTCTAGTAAAGAGGATCTTAAGATGATTAGCATCCACCCGGATTTTGTTGAAGTTATAAGAGATCCCTTTGGCAAGGATGAATTCTTTAAATTTGTTCCTAGGAGTATTGTCATTGAAAACATCTATGCTAAATCCCTAAGGAATTCTAAGTGTTTGATTGAAGAGTTGAACAAAGATGACAAAACTTAGATCCTTGCTTTATGCCTAGTTAAGGGCGTAAAACTATAACGCTTGTTGGGAGGCAACCCAATGAATAAAATTTATTTTTGCGTTTTGCTTTTTGTTCTTGAGTTTTTGCACAATTATGTTACTGTTATGATTGTGTTTTTTGTATTTTAATTAGTGTTTGTGCCAAGTAAAGCCATTAGGATCTTCTTGGGTGATAGTTGTTTGATCTTGCTGAAAAAACAGAAACTTTTGCGCTCACGGAAACAATTCTCATTTTTTACCAGAGTGATAAAATGCCAATTATTTTTCACAAGATTAATATACAAATTTCTCAGGTCATCCTAATTTTTCAGAATTTTTGGAGTTTCATAAGTATTCGAAATATCCAGATTGCTTCAGACTGTTATGTTTTTGACAGATTCTGTTTTCTTTGCGTTGTGTGCTTGTTTTGATGGCTCTATGGTTTTATTTGATGAGTTTTTGCCATAGAAAAGTTGGAATATAGTAGATATAATGCAAGAACAAAATATGAATTGGTTTTCTACGGTACTTGTAGTAGTGATTTGCTTTCTTATACCAACAGATCTCACGAAGGTTTTGTTGAGTTTTGTGTGATTGAAGTATTCAAGTTTTGGGTTATCTTACGATGGATGAAGGAATAAGGAGTAAGAAGAGCCTAAGCTTGGGGATGCCCCGGAATCCCAAGCTATTATCCAAAAGAGAGCAAGCAACTAAGCTTGGGGATGCCCCGAGTGGCATCCCCTCTTTCTTCTAACGACCATCGGTATTTTACTCAAAGCTATATTTTAATTCGTCACATACTATGTGTTTTGCTTGGAGCGTCTTGTATGACATGAGTCTTTGCTTGTTTTATTAGTTTTAAGTCTTGATTCCTTGTTGGACACACCTATTTGAGAAAGCGAAAATTATGTCACGACTTGTTAGAATTGCTCTCTATGCTTCACTTAAATTTTTATGAGCTACAGACTTGCTCTAGTGCTTCACCTATTTCTTTTTGAGCATGGTGTGCTTTAGTATTTTTGAAGAAATGCTCTCTTGCTTCACTTAGATTTATTTGAGAGTTAGTAAAAATTTCAAGAAATTCTCTCTTGCTTCACTTAAATTAATTTGAGAGAAAGAAATATTATGCTCATGATCTTCACTTATATTTGTTTGAGCTTGTCAAAAGCAACATTTGAAAATTAGTTCCAAAGTGATAGAAATCCAAGAAGGATATGATATAAACTTTCATGAAGATCATTGGACAAAATAAACTTGATTCTTAGTAATAGTTTTGAGATATGATGATGTGATATGTGAGTCATCCTGATGAGTAATTATGCTTGAGTAAGAATATTGATGTTAAGGTTTGTGGTTCCCTATGCAAGCACGAAAGTCAATAATTATGCAATGAAATTATATCCTACTTGTGGTGCATTATTCAGTGTTAATTATGCTTAATGCTCGCTTATGAGATTATTCGTTTCTTGGTTGGTCGCTTCTCAATCTTTTGATAGCCTTCATTTTGCACTAAGTATGATCACTCCTTGTGCATCCAAAAACCTTTAAACCAGTTTTGCCACATGAGTCCACTATATCTACCTATATGCGGTATTCTTTTGCCATTCTAAGCAAATTTGTATGTGCCATCTCTAATTTTCAAAATTAACTTCTCTTTTGTGTGTTCGTACCGCTCGTGGAGCGGTGAGGGGTGGCTAATATTTTCCATGCTAGATGTGTTATTCTCACGATGAGTGTTTATTCACTTGTCATTGCACGAGAGTAAGGCAAAGGTATTAGGAATGCCCAGTCCCGAAATGAAAAATGAATTTACTTTATGTTGTCAAATAATAAATTCCTTGGAAAGTGTTGGTATGGAAGGCAACCGTGGATTCGGCTAGCCATGGAAAGTGAAAGTATGGTGGAAAAAGGAATAAACTTTATTTTCTCTTTGGGAACCGCCTATGATATATCTAGCATGTAAAGTGTTGGGAACTCTAAGTCGTTTTCGTTGGTGGGAAAGGCACACCTCCCAAAATCTTTTTATCTCTAAGTTTTTCGCTTTGAGCTCTGGCACCTCTACAAATCCCTACTTCCCTCTGCGAAGGGCCCTTCTTTTACTTTATGCAATTTTTATTTTTGAATTTGAGTCTCCATCTTCTCTTATAAAAGCACCAACTAGGAGGCAATATGATCATACTTGAGTATTGGGTGTTGTTAATATGCGAGTGCATTTCATGAATGGATCAATGATTGAGCATGATGGGCTAGGGATAGCTTATTTTAGCGTTGATATTTTGAAAGACATGGTTGCTTGTTGATATGCTTGAGTATTTAAGTTGTCATGTCAAAACTAGACTATTGCTTTGAACAATATAGAAGTCCAAATGTCCATGCTATAAAGAAAAGAATATGATGTGACATGTTAGGTAGCATTCCACATAAAACATTCTGTTTTTATCACTTACCTACTCGAAGACAAGCAGGAGTTAAGCTTGGGGAAGCTGATACGTCTCCAACGTATCTATAATTTTTTATTGTTCCATGTTGTTATATTATCAATCTTGGATGTTTTATAATCATTTTATAGTCATTTTATATCATTTTTTAGTACTAACCTATTGACATAGTGCCAAGTGCCAGTTGCTGTTTTCTGCATGTTTTTTACATCGCAGGAAATCAATACCAAACGGAGTCCAAATGCAACGAAACTTTACGGAGATTTTTTTGGACCAGAAGACACCCAATGGTCCAAGGTTGCGCCTGGGGGGTGCTCCAAGGGGAGCTCAACCCACCAGGGCGCGCCCTGGTGGGCTGTGCCCACGTCGGGTGCCCCCAGACCGCCTCTTTGCTCTATAAATACCCCAATATTCCAGAAACCCTAGGGGAGTCGAAGAAAATCAATTCCAGCCGCCGCAGAGTCCAGAACCACCACTTCCAATCTAGACACCATCACGGAGGGGTTCACCACTTCCATTGCTGCCTCTCCGATGATGTGTGAGTAGTTCTTTGTAGACCTTCGGGTCCGGAGTTAGTAGCTAGATGACTTCCTCTCTCTCGTTTAATTCTCAATACAATGGTCTCTTGGAGATCCATATTATGTAACTCTTTTTGCGGTGTGTTTGTTGGGATCGGATGAACTTTGAGTTTATGATCAGATCTATCTTTTTATATCCATGAAAGTTATTTGAGTTTCGTTGATCTCTTATATGCATGATTGCTTATAGCCTCGTATTTCTTCTCCGATATTTGGGTTTTGTTTGTTCAACTTGATCTATTTATCTTGCAACGAAAGAGGTGCTTTGTAGTGGGTTCGATCTTACGGTGCTTGATCCCAGTGACAGAAGGGGAACCGACACGTATGTATCATTGCTACTAAGGATAAAATGATGGGGTCTATCTCTGCATAGATAGATCTTGTCTACATCATGTCATCGTTCTTATTGCATTACTCCGTTTCTCCATGAACTTAATACACTAGATGCATGCTGGATAGCGGTCGATGTGTGGAGTAATAGTAGTAGATGCAGGCAGGAGTCGGTCTACTAATCTTGAACGTGCTGCCTATATAATGATCATTGCCTGGATATCGTCATGAGTATTTGAAGTTCTATGAATTTCCCAACAATAATTTGTTTACCCACCGTTTGCTATTTTTCTCGGGAGAAGCCACTAGTGAAACCTACGACCCTGTGTCTCTTTCTCATTTTATTTGCCTTTGCGAACTATTTTCCTTTGCTTTTATTTTCAGATCTACTAAACCAAAAATACAAAAATACCTTGCTGTGTTTTGTTCTTATTTATTTTATTTGGTGTTCGATCTATCAATCTACTACAATTTTATTCACGTCTGTTTGCCTATCTTGAGGCGCCACTACCCGAAAGAGATTGACAACCCCTTTTACACGTCGGGTTGCGAGTAGTTGTTATTTGTGTGTAGGTGCTATTTATGTTGTGTTGCTTGGTTCTCCTACTGGTTTGATAACTGAGGGAAATACCAACCGCCGTTGTGCTGCATCATCCCTTCCTCTTTGGAGAAATACCGATGTAGCTTCAAGCCGCATCAGGGACACCATTGGTGTCTTGTTGATGTTGAGCTTGGTGGCGATGCGGTGTACTTGACGCTCGAATGTTGCCCTTGTATCGTCATGCATCTTCTTGAGAAAACTTGCCCTTGCACTAGCATCCATGTTTGCGTGTTCTTGGAGCGGAAGAGGTAGAATGTCCAATGGGGACAATGGGTTGAAGCCGTAGACAACCTCGAAGGGGGACTTGCCGGTAGTAGTGTGTCGAGCTTGATTGTAGGCGTACTCGGTGAGGGGTAAGCACTCCTCCCACCCCTTGATGTTCTTCTTGATCAACACGCGTAGGAGAGTAGATAGCGTCTGGTTGGTGACTTCCGTTTGGCCATCGGTTTGAGGATGATAGGCCATTGAGAATAGAAGCTTGATTCCGAGCTTGGCGCAAACGGTCTTCAAAAGTAGCTTAAGAACTTGACGTCGCGGTCCGAAACAATGGTCCTTGGCACTCCGTGCAACCTCAAGATTTCCCTACAAAAAAGATTAGCAACATGTGAAGCATTGTCTATCTTGTTGCATGCTATGAAGTGTGCCATTTTTGAGAATCGGTCCACAACAACAAAGACGAAATCCTTTCCATTGCGAGTTCTAGGCAAACCAAGCACGAAATCCATACTAATATCGTCCCATGGTTGATATGGAATTGGAAGTGGCATATGTAAACCATGAGATTGGCCTTTGGACTTAGCTTTGCGACATGTAGAGCATTTGTTGGTGAAGTGTGCCATGTCGCGGAACATCTTTGGCAAAAAGTACTTGAAGGGGAGTGTGGCGAAGGTCTTGTCACGTCCAAAATGTCCCTGAGTCCACCTCTGTGAGCCTCTTGCAAAAGTAACAAACGAAGAGAAGACTCGGGTATAAAAAGTTTGTCAGCACGCATAAGGTAGCCATCTTTGAGATAAAAGTTCTCCCAACAAGTATGAGTTAGACATTTGGCATAAGGAAGTGCAAAAGAAGGATCATTCGCATAAAGATCTTTAATATGTTCAAAGCCAATAACATTCAACTCTAGTTGAATAACAAGCATGCATATGCGGGAAAGAGCATCCGCCACAACATTTTCTTTGCCCTTAATGTACTTGATCACATAAGGAAAAGACTCAATAAATTCACTCCATTCAGCATGCCGTTTATTCAACTTAGTTTGACCTTTTAGATACTTAAGTGTCGCATGATCGGTATGTATGACAAATTCATGTGGGCGAAGATAATGCTCCCAAACATGTAATACTAGCACTAAAGCATACAATTCTTTAGCATATATAGGATGGTTAAGTTGAGCACCGGAAAGTTTTTCGCTAAAATATGCAACGGCTTGCTTTTCTTGCATCAAAACTCCACCAGTCCCATGACCGCTAGCATCACAATGAACCTCAAAGGTTTTGGTGAAATCGGGTAATGCAAGAATTGGGGCATGTGTAAGCAAAGATTTAAGCTCATCAAATGCGGTAGATTGAGATGGTCCCCAAACAAAAGGTGCATTTTTCTTACTCAAAGCATGCAACGGTGTGGCAATAGTGCTAAAATCTTTCACAAAGCAACGATAAAAACCCGCTAGGCCAAGAAAACTATGCACTTGTTGCAAATTAGTTGGTTTGAGCCAAGTTTTAATTGCTTCAATTTTAGACTTATCTACATGAACTCCCTTGGAAGACACAACAAAGCCCAAGAAAATGATCTTGTCAACACCAAAAGTGCATTTATCCATATTAGCATAGAGACGTTCTTTTCAAAGCATTTGCAAAACGGCCCTAATATGATTCACATGCTCTTTAAGGGATTTGCTAAACACAAGAATGTCGTCAAAGTAGACCACAACAAACACACCAATGTAAGGGCGAAGCACATAATGCATGAGACGCATAAAAGTACCGGGTGCTTCTGATAAATCCATAGGCATAATTAACCACTCATACAACCCAAACTTTGTTTTGAAAGTGGTTTTCCATTCATCACCCTCTTGTATGCGGATTTGATAGTAACCACTTTTAAGATCAATTTTTGAGAAAATAGTGGCACCGCTAAGCTCATCTAGTATATCATCAAGGCGTGGAATGGAATGCCTATATCGAACGGTGATAGCATTTATAGGTCTACAATCGCAACACATGTGAAAGCTACCGTCTCGTTTTGGCACAAGAATGGCCGGTACTGCACAAGGACTCAAACTTTCACGCACATGTCCATGGTCTATGAGATGTTGAACTTGCCTTTGTATTTCCTTGGTTTCTTCGGGGTTGACGCGGTATGGAGCTTTGTTAGGAAGGGGTGCGCTAGGGATGAGGTCGATCTGATGTTCGATGCCACGTAGAGGAGGAAGACCTGGAGGTAGCTCATTGGGAAAGACATCCGTGAATTCCTGCAACAAATTAGACAACACTAAAGGTAGAGGATTATGAGTGTTAGTCTTTGCCACCTCATCTTTACACAATAGGACATAGTGGATGACACACGAAGGGTTCTCACACACTTCTCTCATCTCTCTTTTTGTGGCTAGGAGGACTAAGTTTTTCTCTCTTGGCGAAGAGTCAGTCAACTTTGGCTTGTCGCGCTCACTTTCTTTTTGGTGGTTCACTCTCTCACTAGGATCTCCTCGGTATGTGGTGGCTTGCTTGTCGGCGATCACTTGGCTTGGAGACATAGGTCGTAGCACATACTCCATTCCCTTCATCTTGAAGCTATAATGGTTTGTTCTCCCGTTGTGGATGACACCACGGTCGAATTTCCAAGGTCGTCCCAATAGAAGAGGCACACGGTCATTGGAAGTACATCACACTCAATGGTGTCCTCGTAGGTGCTGATCTTTAATGAAACGTGCACTGTGTGCTCCACTTGAATTGTGCCGGAGTCGCTTAGCCATTGAACTTTGTAGGGGCGAGGGTGCTTCTTCTTGACCAATTGCAGCTTGCAACATAGCTCTTCACTTGCCAAGTTATGGAAACTCCCTCCGTTGATGATGACTTTTACGGAGCACTCATTGATGCCGGCCTTGGTGTGGAAGATGTGACACTGTTGGTCTTCGTCTTGTTTTTGTTGAAGCGTCAAGACCTTGGAGACGACGAGAGCGGGACTTGAATCATTGTCACAATAGACTTGAGCATGTTCTTCTTTGTTCACTTGGTGATGCATGGCGACGTGCTCGATAGCTTCCATCTCATCTTCACTCATGGAGTCGTATGTCCCATCATCATTGGCGATCATGGTTCACTTTTTGATGCATTGGAAAGACTTGTGTCCACGGCCACCACATGTGAAGCACTTGATAGAACTTGTCTTGACGGGATCGTCCGGTGGTTCCGATGAAGAAGAAGTCTTGTTCTTGTAGTTGTTTGCTGGAGGACAAGTTGAGGAAGGCGTAGCCTGTTTGAAACTTGACTTGTCGCCGGTAGTTGGTGATGCTCTAGTCGAGGTAGGAGGCGTCGAAGTAGAAACATGAGTAGCTTGAGTGTATGAGCCATAGGTCTTGGATGAGTACTTGGCAAACTTTAAGTCTTCTTGTACTTGTCGTTCCGCCTTGGTTGCTTGGTGAACTAGCTCGAGAAGGTTGGAATAAGGTTGGAAATCGGCAATCTTTTGTATTGGGTGGTTGAGGACGTTCAAGAAACGTGCCATTGTTTGCTCATCATCTTCTTTGACATTGGCTCGTATCATGGTAATCTCCATTTCTTGATAGTATTCTTCAACCGTCTTCATGCCTTGCTTGAGGAGTTACAACTTCTTGAAGAGGTCTCTTGTGTAGTGTGTAGGCATGAAGTGTGCTCGCATGACATCCTTCATTTGTGTCCACGTCGTGATGGGTGGCCCGTCCTTCTCGCATCGTCGCGCGATCACTTGTTCCCACCAAATGAGGATGTAGCCTTGAAACTTGAGGGATGCCATGGTGATCTTCTTTTCCTCGTCGTAGTTGTGAAGATGAAATAACATGTTTACTTTCAATGCCCATGATAAGTACTCCTCGGGGTCATTGCTTCCGGAGAACTTTGGCATGGTGAACTTGAGCTTCCCATAGCGGAGTTCTTCATCATAGTGACGATATTGATGTCTCTCTTGGCGAGGAGGAGGGTCTTCACACACTTTCTCCGCTTGGTGTTGTTCTTGGCGAGGAGGTGGATCGTTGACGAGGTTGCGCTCTTGGCGTAGTGGAGGGTGAGGCATGTGTTCACGGTCTTGCCTTTCTTGGTTTTCTTCATGTTGGGCGACTTCTTCTTGGATGTCCCAACGAAGAACTTCCTATTGTGCACGTACTTGACGATTGTGGTTGGCAACGGCTCGTGGATTCTCGGACTGCGTCTTGAGCCGCTTGAGCTTGAGCTTCTCACCGTTGTTGTTGTAGTCGAAGTGCTTCGGCGTCTTGCTCTTCTTGATGTTGTCTCGCTCGTTCTTCCTCTTGTTGATGTAGACATTGCCTTTCTCGTGCTTGCGCAAAGGTAGGTTGGTTTTGGTGATGTCGATGTTCTTGCGCTAGAAGTTGCTCTTGAGGATCTATGTCGCGAAGAGGATTGTGGTTGTCTTGACGGTCTTGGCGCGCGGCTCGCCGTAGAGTGTTAGATGTCGGGGTACTTGAGCCGGAGATGGTGTCGTCTGAGTGTCGACTCGATCGGCTCCGTCTTGAGTAGGACGACGTGGTAGAAGAGCGGTTGACCAACAAGGCACGAATCTCGTCCATTCTTGCATTGCTCTCTTGTTTTTGTTCGTCGAGCTTGTTGTCAAAGTAGTCTTTTGTACATTGCTCGGAGAGGCATAAGTCGGTGGCGAGATAGTCGATGCGGTCACTCATTGCTTGTTGTTCTTGATAAAAAGCTCGTTGTGCACCAAAGAGGTGTTGCTTGGTGACGTAGGAGGTCATGTCGTCGTCTTCCTCGATGAAGAGTGGGTTGGTAGAGGAACTCGGCCTATCCATCATGTGAAAGTGGTGGTGAGTAGGAAAATGAGAGAACAAAACCAAAGTTACCTTTTCCCAAGATTGTGGATGGAACAAGTAAGATCCCACATGATGCTCCAATAGGAGAATTGGTACCGGGTATTGTTTCTCACACCTACAAGTAAATGGCTTATGGAGGAGCTCGGTTAGGAAGTGACACAAATAATTCAAGCAAATGTTAGTCAAGATGTTGATGAAGATTCGCAAATGGCCAATAAGACAAATAGATCAAACCCAACGATGACACTAGGAACATACACATGGAAGATAGATGGGATCCGCACAACCAAGGTTGAGCTCTAAGATGTGGAACCACGGACAATGCTCTTGTTGTACGGATACTAGAGAGTCGCTAGCTCGATTGCTCTAATGGGCTAGATACGCTAGTGCACTAACCTAATAGAGAAATGGGTCGTCTCACTATCCCAAGTATGCTTATGTATGTAGTGATCAAGATGATGTATCTATGCTATGAGGCTCGATGATATTGCTTATAAGCTCTTTGCTTCTCTTCTCTTTTTCTTAAAAGCTTTTCTTCTTCCTTTTCTGACTATGCCACAATGCTTGATATGCGAGCCATAATGCGAGATAACAAGCAGTATATGCGCGGGAGAGACGTAACACTAATGGTGCACTAAGGTGTGGCCCGGCAATGCTCAACAAGCTAGTCTCGATGGGTAAGCTACGCAAAAGAGGCTCGAAGTTATCAAGGTAATGGCAAGGATATCACAAAGGCGTCGTTGAGGTTACCGTCCTTGCTTACGGTTGGAATGAAGATGATGTTGTTGAGACCGGTGTGGAGTCCGAGTTGATGATCGTGTGGCGGTGATGATGACGTCAAATTGCGCCTAAGTAGCTGAAACACCTTAGGACACGAGAGAAACCGCAGCCAGAAACTCAAACAACCACGAGAAATATTGCGGAAGAACACGAGTGGTGGTGGGGAAACAAAATGAGGCAAAACAGAAAATGGCCGAAGTCTCTGGATGGTCCGTGCGCACGGGGTAAGTGAGGCCCGTGTGCACGGGGTCCTCTGGGAGCGGACGAACTGCTCCGGATCCGTGGGTATTTCCAAATTTAAGGCCAAATTCAATGGATTGATGGGTTGGGAAGATGGTAGGAGGGTAGATCCACTTGCCAAACACCAAATTCGTGGATCAAAACAACCAAATCTCACAAGATGAACAAATTGGAAGGAAAATTTTGGGGGTAATTTTGGTGGGGATTTTTGGATTAGGACGAAAAACAACAAAATCAAGCTAGAAAGTGGGGGGTAGGGACTCCAAGATGTGAATCAACCTTGCTCATGATACCAAGATGTTGTAGGGTGAAACCCTAAGATGGATCTTTTCACACTTGGAGGGGGATAAGGAATGAACACCAAAGAACACAAAGAGGAAATCACTCCAACAATACCCAATGACACATCCACTAGAGTAGCAACACAAGATCCACAAGTTCACAAACACAATCAAAGGGAAGATACAATGATAAAGGTTCTTCCCACTCCTAGGAGATGAGGTCTTGAAGGTAAACTTCTCCTTATGGAGGACTTGAAATCCACAAGGATTCTTCCCTAGTGGGATCTTGATCCACAAGAGGGAAGGTAGAAGGAGCAAAGCTCACAAGTATCTCATCTAATACTTTGCTAACCCTAAATTAACCATAGATACGGAATATATAGGTGTAACATCCCAAATTTCCAATTTGGAATGTTACATAGATCATTAATGCATATCATATTTTATTGCATTTCGATTTGCGATCCTCGAAATTCTAAGCAACTCAAGGACCCACGGAGAGAGTTGGGGATTTCACCGTTTTTGTATTTGAATTTTTATCAAATATCGAAACGAGGATCATTTGTTTTAATTATTTTTCTCTCCAACAATATTTCATATTAAAATATATGAGAGGAGATAATATGACTTCTCCAAAATAAATGAAATATTGGAGTAAAAATATTAAAACCAAATATTTGATTTTATTCTGATTTTATTGCTATTTTATTTGCATAGGAAAAATATGCATTTTTCCAAATTGCATTATAGGCCCAAATAAATGTTCACCTTGTCCGGCTTATTTTTAGAGGACGGTGAAAATTTATTTCGGAATTTTTGGAGTCCGTTTAGTACTCTTTTTTTTCTTTTTCTGCACACCGGAATTATTAAAAAAAAAGGGAACCGACTTCAGGCCGTACCCGGCCAGGAGACCTCGGGCCGGCCCTTTATAAGCCGCCCCCCCCCCCCCCCCCCCGCGCAGCCCACCCAGCCGCCCCGCTCCGTCAGCCCTAGCCGTCGCCGCCGCTGCCGCACGCCGCCGCCGCCCGTCGCCGCCCGCCGTCGCCGCCGCCGCACCGGATCTCGCCGTTGACCGGTCGGTTTTCTATGGATAACCCCAATTTTTTTATTTTTCTTCGGTTTATTTTCGATAGATTGGTTTTTCCGACGGTTTATTTATTTTGCGGACGTTCGTCCGTTCGTTCGTTTAAACGAATGCCGTTCACTAGTTAGTCACAGACAACGAACGTTCGTTCGTTAGCCTGTTCGTCAGTTTTCTTTTTCTCAGATTTTTCGCGATTATTTCCGATCACGATTTCTGTTCCGATTTTCGTTTTAGCGTATCTTTTCGCTCGTTTATCGGAATCAGGCGATTCAAGCGCCCAGATCTTCGTCTCGAAGCCCTCTTTCTGTTTAACCAACTTGAACAAGATTTTGGTACTGTAAAATTTGACTTTAGTCCAGATTAGTAAACGGATCTTGTTTCTTTCGTAGTTTGAGTTTTGTTGCTCCGTTTGATTTGATTCTTTTTGCAAACCAGAGTTCTTAAGTTGAACCTTCTGGTTAGATCTTGTTATTTGAGTTTTACCCGTGCATCTTTGCTTGATTGCTTATGTATGTTATTGCTTGTTTGCGATAGAATTCCCGGAGTGCGAAGCGTGCTACTACGAGTCACTAGGTTTTGCGGATCATCAGCAAGGCAAGTAACACATTGACCATACTCCTTTCATACCAAGTTTTTATGCATTAGTTCCAATCCTCAAACACTGCATGATTAGGATGTGATTAACTTGTGGGTATTGGGAAGTAGTTGATGAGGTAGAACCTATTACCTGTTTTATTAACAAACCCTTGGGAGTTACTTCTACGTTATGCTCATATTGCTCTGCTATGCTCGTAGACGTGGTTCGGGTGAGTGAATCCATGACAGATGTGAGATTGTTAATTAATGGTTCAACTTAAGGTGGCAACTTTAATACACATCTGGGTGGATTGCTTGTTTGGGCACCTGGGGAATCCAGTGTTGTCCTAGGAGATCCCGGGGTATCCGTGTGATCATCCTACGGTCCGCCACCCAGGTTCAAAGGGATCGTGAGATATTTCATGCTAGAAACTTCCGTGTGCAGCCACAAGCTATTATGGGCTCTAGCATAGTTGAGTATGTTGCATGACCTCTTCCAGTGGTAGGCTAGCAGATGTAGAGGGATGTAGGTTGGTACTGTCTACCCGGGGTTAGAGTTAATGCTTCTGAAAGACTGTGTCTCGGTCATCCGTTTCTCAAACACCATGTAGTGCGAGAAATCCAATGGAGGAGATTGAGTCTTGTGGGGAAAAGTGCGCAAACCTCTGCAGAGTGTACAATCTAATCATGGTTAGCCGTGTCCCCGGTTATGGACACTCTTGAGTAACTAGTACTTGGATTATCAAATGTATCTCATCACACTATTTTAATATGTTGGGTTGATAATTACTTTTAATTGGGATAGAGTTGGAGGTACCTTCTCAATGATGTTTCAACTACCAGGATAGTTAAATAAAATCTATTCCTTTGTTGTAGGAAAAAATTGGCTTTTCGCAAAAACATATAACCATAGAACCTCCACCAGCCATATATGCATGTAGTGATAGCTTTTATCCGTTCATTGCTCTACTGTGTTACATTGCCAGCATATTCCATGTGCTGACCCATTTTCGGGCTGCAACGTATTATGTTGTAGACTTTTCAGACGACGAGTAAAGGTGCGATAGGTCGTTGTCATGCACTCAGCTATGCCGTTGGAGTTGATGGACTCACTTTATCTTCCGAGCCTTCCGCTGTTATCGTATTAGATGGCCTTAAGCCATATTTATTGTAATAAGTTCTCTTCTGAGACATTCGATGTAATAAGTGTGTGATTGCTACTCTGCTATAAATCCTTCGAGTACTGTGTGTGTCAGCATTACCGATCCAGGGATGACACTGAAACACAGAGACTTGACCATCTGAGGTTGGGTCGCTACAATAGGCTTGGGGTCGAAGTGGTTGGAGAGGGGCTCGAACAGGTGACCACAGCCGTCCATCCTGGAGAACCCGTGCGCATGGGGTTAGTTGGGCCCGTGCGCACGGGGGTCCCGTGTGCACGGTACAAGCTAGTGCGCACGGGGTGCTACAGTGCCAACTCTCTGAGTAGTCCGTGGGCACGGGGTCTCAGGGGCCCCTGCGCACGGGGTCGCCTGGGACTTCCAGTGTTGCTGTTGTTGCACTCCAACTTGATCTTCGAGTCCATGGGGTGGTCCTTCTACTCCTTGGTGATGCTCCTGAGCTGCTTGGGGGTGTTCTTCTTCGTACCTAATGAGGCATAGAGTATTTTGGTGAGGTAGCAACCAAGTTCCATTTGTATCCATATGCATGTCGAGTAGGAAGGAGTTCACCTTGGTTTCAATTGCACGTGCTCTAGCTCTTGTCATAGGTCCACGTGGGGCTTGATGTGTTGATGTAGATGTTGGGAAACGTATTAATTTCAAAAAAATTCCTACACACACACAGGATCATGGTGATGCATAGCAACGAGATGGGAGAGTGTGTCCATGTACCCTCGTAGACCGAAAGCAGAAGCTTTGGCACAACGCGGTTGATGTAGTCGTACGTCTTCATGATCCGACCGATCCGAGTACCGAACATACGACACCTCCGAGTTCAGCACACGTTCATCTCGATGACGTCCCTCGAACTCCGATCCAGCTGAGCTTTGAGGGAGAGTTCCACCAGCACGACGGCGTGGTGATGGTGATGATGATGCTACCGACGCAGGGCTTCGCCTAAGCACCGCTACGATATTATCGAGGTGGAATATGGTGGAGGGGGGCACCGCACACGGCTAAGAGATCAAGAGATCAATTGTTGTGTCTCCAAGGGGTGCCCCCCTCCCCGTATATAAAGGAGTGGAGGAGGGGGAGGGGGCCGGCCACCCTAGGCGCGCCCCATGAGGAGTCCTACTCCCACCGGGAGTAGGACCCCCCGTTCCAGGTGGGAGTAGGAGAGGAGAGGGAAGGAGAGAGAGGGGGAAAGGAAAGGGGGGCGCCGCCCCCCTCCTTGTCCAATTCGGACTTGGGGGAAGGGGGCATGCGGCTGCCCTTGGCCACCCCACCTCTTCTCCACTAGGGCCCAATAGGCCCATTAGTCTCCCCGGGGGGTTCCGGTAACCCCCCGGTACTCCGGTATGTGTCCGAAACTCCCTGAAACCATTCCGGTGTCCGAACACAGTCGTCCAATATATCGATCTTTATGTCTCGACCATTTCGAGATCCCTCGTTATGTCCGTGATCATATCCGGGACTCCGAACTACCTTCGGTACATCAAAACACAAAACTCATAATATCGATTGTCATCTAACTTTAAGCGTGCGGACCCTACGGGTTCGAGAACTATGTAGACATGATCGAGACATGTCTCCGGTCAATAACCAATAGCGGAACCTGGATGCTCATATTGGCTCCTACATATTCTACGAAGATCTTTATCGGTCAAACCGCATAACAACATACGTTGTTCCCTTTGTCATCGGTATGTTACTTGCCCGAGATTCGATCGTCGGTATCTCAATACCTAGTTCAATCTCGTTACCGGAAAGTCTCTTTACTCGTTTCGTAATACATCATCTCGCAACTAACCCATTAGTCACAATGCTTGCAAGGCTTATAGTGATGTGCATTACCGAGAGGGCCCAGAGATACCTCTCCGACAATCGGAGTGAATTATCCTAATCTCGAAATATGCCAACCCAACAAGTACCTTCGGAGACACCTCTAGAGCACCTTTATAATCACCCAGTTACGTTGTGACGTTTGGTAGCACACAAAGTGTTCCTCCGGTAAACGGGAGTTGCATAATCTCATAGTCATAGGAACATGTATAAGTCATGAAGAAAGCAATAGCAACATACTAAACGATCAAGTGCTAAGCTAACGGAATGGGTCAAGTCAATCACATTATTCTCCTAATAATGTGATCCCATTAATCAAATGATAAGTCATGTCCATTGCTAGGAAACTTAACCATCTTCGATTAATGAGCTAGTTAAGTAGAGGCATACTAGTGACACTATGTTTGTCTATGTATTCACACATGTATTATGTTTCCGGTTAATACAATTCCAGCATGAATAATAAACATTTATCATGATATGAGGAAATAAATAATAACTTTATTATTGCCTCTAGGGCATATTTCCTTCAGTCTCCCACTTGCACTAGAGTCAATAATCTAGATTACACAGTAATGATTCTAACACCCATGGAGTTTTGGTGCTGATCATGTTTTGCTCGTGAGAGAGGCTTAGTCAACGGGTCTGCAACATTCAGATCCGTATGTATCTTGCAAATCTCTATGTCTTCCACCTGGACTTGGTCCCGGATGGAATTGAAGCGTCTCTTGATGTGCTTGGTCCTCTTGTGAAATCTGGATTCCTTTGCCAAGGCAATTGCACCAGTATTGTCACAAAAGATTTTCATTGGACCCGATGCACTAGGTATGACACCTAGATCGGATATGAACTCCTCCATCCAGACTCATTTGCTGCTTCTGAAGCAGCTATGTACTCCGCTTCACACGTAGATCCTGTCACGACGCTTTGTTTAGAACTGCACCAACTGACAGCTCCACCGTTCAATGTAAACACGTATCTGGTTTGCAATTTAGAATCGTCCGGATCAGTGTTAAAGCTTGCATCGATGTAACCATTTACGACTAGCTCTTTGTCACCTCCATAAACGAGAAACATATCCTTAGTCCTTTTCAGGTATTTCAGGATGTTCTTGACCGCTGTCCAGTGATCCACTCCTGGATTACTTTGGTACCTCCCTGCTAGGCTAATAGCAAGACACACATCAGGTCTGGTACACAGCATTGCATACATGATAGAGCCTATGGCTGAAGCATAGGGAACATCTTTCATTTTCTCTCTATCTTCTGCAGTGGTCGGGCATTGAGTCTGACTCAACTTCGCACCTTGTAACACAGGCAAGAACCCTTTCTTTGCTTGATCCATTTTGAACTTATTCAAAACTTTGTCAAGGTATGTGCTTTGTGAAAGTCCTATCAAGAGTCTTGATCTATCTCTATAGATCTTGATGCCTAATATGTAAGCAGCTTCACCGAGGTCTTTCATTGAAAAACTTTTATTCAAGTATCCTTTTATGCTATCCAGAAATTCTATATCATTTCCAATCAGTAATATGTCATCCACATATAATATCAGAAATGCTACAGAGCTCCCACTCACTTTCTTGTAAATACAGGCTTCTCCAAAAGTCTGTATAAAACCATATGCTTTGATCACACTATCAAAACGTTTGTTCCAACTCCGAGAGGCTTGCACCAGTCCATAAATGGATCGATGGAGCTTGCACACTTTGTTAGCTCCCTTTGGATCGACAAAACCTTCTGCTTGCATCATATACAACTCTTCTTCCAGAAATCCATTCAGGAATGCAGTTTTTGACATCCATTTGCCAAATTTCATAATCATAAAATGCAGCAATTGCTAACATGATTCGGGCAGACTTAAGCATCGCTAGGAGTGAGAAAGTCTCATCATAGTTGAGTTCTCAATTCAACCACACCAGGAGATTAATTATCTGCAGCAAAGTGATCAGTAGCAAAGTAGTATGATAGTTTTGATAATAGTAGCAGCAGTAATGGTAACAGTGATAGCAGTAATTTTGTAGCAAGTGTAACAGTGATGATACAGTAGTAACTTAGCAAGAACAATATAAGATAAATTCGTAGGCATTGGATTGGTGACTTGTTGGATGATATTCATCATGAGACAGTTGTAACCTAGGGCGATACGACACCCTAGGTTCTAACCTAGGGCTCCAGTTCATGAATATAATGTAGGCATGTATTCCGTAAATAGTCATACGTGCTTACGAAAAGAACTTGCATGACATCTTTTGTCCTACCCTCGTGTGGCAGCGGGGTCCATATTGGAAACTAAGGGATATTAAGGCCTCCTTTAATATAGAACCGAAACAAAGCATTAACACATAGTGAATACATGAACTCCTCAAACTACGGTCATCACCGGGAGTGGTCCCGGCTATTGTCACTCCGGGGTTGCCGGATCATAACACGTAGTAGGTGACTATAACTTGAAAGATCAGATCTAGAACATGGATATAATGATGAGAACATAAACGGTTCAGATCTGAAATCATGTCACCCGGGCCCAAAGTGACAACCATTAAGCATGGCAAAGTCATAGCAACATCAATCTTAGAACATAGGGGATACTAGGGATCAAGCCCTAACAAAACTGACTCGATTACATGATGATTCTCATCCAACTCCTCATTGACCAGCGAGCCTACGAAGGAATTACTCACTCCCGGTGGGGAGCATCTTGGAATTGGCGATGGAGAAGGGTTGGTGATGAAGAAGAACGAAGATCCCCCTCTCCGGAGCCCCAAACGGACTCCAGATTTGGCCTCCCGATGAAGAACAGGAGGTGACGGCAGCTCCGTCTCGTGGATCGCGATAATTCTTTCTCCATGATTTTTTCTGGAAAAATAGGATTTTATAGCGTTGGTTTCAAGGTCTGCAGGGCCACCAGGTGGGGACAACCCACCTGGGCACGCCAGGAGAGGGGGGGGCACGCCCTGGTGGGTTGTGCCCACCCAAGTGCCCCTCTCCTGTAGGTCTTGGTTCCAGAAATTCTTATTTATTATATAAAAATTCCTCGCAAAGTTTCGTTCCATTCCGAGAACTTTTATTTCTGCACAAAAACAACACCATGGTAGTTCTGCTGAAAACAGCGTCAATCCGGGGTTAGTTTCATCCAAATCATGCAAATTAGAGCCCAAAACAAGAGGAAAAGCGTTAGGGAAAGTAGATACATTGGAGACATATCAACTCCCCCAAGCTTAAAACTTTTCTTGTCCTCAAGCAATCCAACTGATAAACTGAAAGTGAAAAAGAAAAACTTTTATGAACTCTTTTGCTCTTGATTGCATAAATAAGCTTAAACAACACCCAGGTTTTCAGCCAACATTATAACTAACCATGCCGACAGTAACTCTTAAAGATTATAATGACTCATATCAATGACATAATCAGCTAGCGGGCAATAATAAGGTATCTCAAACGGCAACACGTTGTCAAAACAACCATGATATAATATGACAATAGTGGTATCTCACTAGCCCTTTCTGAGACTGTAAAATATAAATGCAGAGCACCTCCAAAGTTCAAGCAGCGACTAAACATTGTAATTCATGGTAGAAAAGATCCAGTCATGATGCACCCAACATTAGCTACACACAATGCATAAGTCATGACAGCTGTGCTCTCAAGTTCTAGCGCTTGTTTTAGAAGGTGATGACACAACATAGAAATAAATAGATAGTCCATTCACAGAGGGAAGCAGTGATTTGCAAAGGTGCCAGAGCTCAAGTTTTTAAAACAGAGGTAAATGATATTTTGAGACATGCACCCTTCTCATTTACTTCACGGCCATAAGTTATCAATATCTTCCATGCTAAGCACGCTAGTGGCGGTTCCCAAGCAATAAAAGTAAAGGTTTACTCCCCCTTCCACCAACAATCACATTCCACGGCTTGTCGAAAACAACGGGTGCCGTCCAAACCAACAACAGTCCCGGGGGAGTTTTGTTTAATTACTTGCATTTTTTTTGAGTTCGAGACTGGGAATCCCTATTACCGCCCTTTTCTCGTGTGATGGCGAGTGAATAAACACTCGACCTGAGAATAACCCGCTTAGCATGGAAGATACCGACCACCTCCTGTCGTTCCATGAACGATCCAGGCACAAAAAAGGATATTTATTCAACGCATTTCACCTCGGAACTTGTACTTGGAATAGAGCCAGCCTTGAGATCCGCCACATCTTCCTTCAAGTCAGAGAGTTGAGATAGAACAGCTTCGCCATTGACCGGTTCTTAGAGGTGGCACATGCAAATTTACTTAGGACGGCAGGGTAATACCGCATATAGGTAGGTATGGTGGACTCATCTGGAATAACTTTTGGGTTCAAGGTTTTTGATGTACAAGCAGAATTCCCACTTAGTACAGGCGAAGGCTAGAAATTAGATTGAGAAGCGGCCAGCTAGAGAGCAACAACGGTCATAAACATGCATTATGCATAAGTAACATTGGACACTAGCATGAGTAGGATATGAACACCATGAACATAAATATCATAGAGGCTATGTTGGTTTTGATTCAACTACATGCATGAACATGTGCCAAGTCAAGCCACTCGAACATACAGAGGAGGATACCATATCATCATACTACATCACAATCATTTTAACGCAATGTTGATATCCAAGATAAACCATTATCCACTCCCAGATACTTATGCATGGCATGAGAAACTATAATCTCTAATTGTCATTGCAAACATGTTTAATCATAATGGGCTGAATCATGGATACTAGGTTAAACATATTTACACAAACAGAACAAGTCGAGTTCATACGAGTTTCTCTCTGCCACGACCAGTTCATCGAATGTCGTCATTATTGCCTTTCACTTGCACGACCGAATGATGTGAAAATAATAATGGTGCAAGAGTGCCGTGGACTAAGCTGGAATCTGCAAACATTTTATTCAATAGGAGAAGACAAGGTAAAATGGGCTCTTTATTAGATCAACAATTATTCATATGAGAGCCACTCAACATTTTCATCGTGGTCTTCTCCTTGGTACAACTCGAATAAAAAGAAAAGAAATTCAGAAAAACACACTGAAATATTTTTGGAGTTTTTGGGTTTCTTAAACAAGCAAATAAAAGGGAAAAGCAAAAAACGAGAAAAACTATTTACACGGGAAAGCTCCCAACAAGAAAAAGAAGAACAAGGAAATCTTTTTGGGTTTTCTTTTTAATATTACTACTAAGCATGCATAGAAAGTAAACTAACTACAACAAATTTTTTTGTTTTTTCTAAGGTTTTTCAAACACACAAGAAGAAAGCAAGAAAATAAATTTAACATGGATGATACAATGAAAAAGTGTGACACCAACTAATGAAATAAGTGAACATGAATATAATGTCCATGGGAACACGTACTCCCCCAAGCTTAGGCTTTTGGCCAGCTTGGTAGTCAATCAGTAGCCTGGAGGGTAGTAGGGGTATTGAGGAGCGGGCATCCACTCATCCTACTGCTGAGGCTCCTCCTATACTCTCTCCGCAGCAGCCTGAGCGTTCCGGTAGGCGATGATGTCCGCATGCATGATCTTTTATCCGCCCCTGGCAATAGAATCAAACAAAGCTGGAGTAGGCAACGGAATAATATCATGTGTTTCAACGCTAAAGACCAGGTTACAAGGAATAGGAATGTTAGGATAATATCATGCAAGAAAAATGATGGTGTTCCATGGCTGCACGATCTAGGTAAACCTTGGTCAGAGGGTAATCATGAGGGCGTATCCAACATTAAAGTGAGCCGCCAAACGAGTAGCATAAATCCCACCATGTATTTTACCCTGGGATTTATTAAGATGGAGGCGACGAGCCACAGTAGCTCCCAAGCTATAAGTGCTGTCGCCCTCTAATGCACGACGTAAAACAGCAAGGTCTGGTGAACTAAGTGCACCCACCTTCCCTCTAGCAAGCAAGCATTTTGTAATGAAAAGTGCAAAGTAAGGAACAACAGGAAAATGCAAGCCAACAACAGTGGTAGCTGACACCCCTCTCTCATCTCCCACTATCAAAGTGCGGTAAAAGGCCTCAAACCCAGCCGGCCTAGGCTCGGCTAAGCTCCCATCAGAAGGGATCATGCATATGTCACGGAATACAGTAAGTGGTATCTGATGGTTTTCAACGTATAAATCAAAGCTCACTTGTTAGATGTTTGTGAGGATTATTCCTAGGGAGGAAAGTAAAACTTTGAACAAAGATGTTTGTGAGGATTTGGTGCTGTTCACACTCATATGCGATGAAGTCCGTGAGGCCGGCATTTGCAGCATATTGTGTGAACTCCTGAAGGATTCCAGCCTCTTCCAGGAACGGGGTGTGCAACCATTCACACGTTCGTACTTCCGCCAACCTCTGAGGATGGAGATCACTATTAGATGACTCCCCAATAACACCCTTGGAGTTCTTCTTGGAGCCAAACTTCCTAAAGATGTTCATGGTTTTCCTATGAACAAAATTCTGAAATTTATTAGACCACAAAATTTTCTCAACAAAACTTCACAAAAAAGATACCAACTACTCATAGGGATGCATAGAGGCCATAGCAAGCATTCAAACTACTTAGAACTCTAAGAATTTAACATGCAAGCACATCTACAGCAGCACCAAGAGTAGCTAATTATTCAAAATATGAACCAATAAAACAAAAACTAATTAGACAAACGGTGGAGTCACATACCAAGCAACAATCCCCCGAAACAGTTTCGGAAACGGAGCTTCGAGCAAAGTGATCGAAATCCGCGGGTTTGAGGGCAAGAACACAGGAGAGAGAGCAATGGAGATTTTTTTCTAGAGGTGAGTGATGAAGTGGGCTGAAGGGATAAGTGAGGGGGCCCACATGGGGACCACAACCCACCAGGGCGCGCCTGGGGGTCCTGGCGCGCCCAGGTGGGTTGTGCCCACTTGGTGCACCTCCCTTTGATAATATTTGCACCATAAATTCAGAAATATTCAGAAAAAAATCATATTAAATATTCAGGGCATTCTGAGAACTTTTATTTTTGGGTCAATTTTTATTGCACGGGAAATTTACAAAACAGACAAAACATGGCATTTTGTTTTATTTAACTAACAAAACAGAAAACTAAAAGTAGGGATAGAAGGTAGTGCTTACTAAATTCATCAACTTCATACCGTTCAAAATGATCCATTAATAAGGTTGATCAGGTCTTATTAAGAACCACTTTCGATTAGCCTGAAACCGAAGAACTTTCGTAAATCACTAAGTTACCTTAATGGGGATATGAATGTCCCCAACAATAAGCATTTCATATTTCTTTTTGACAGTAGGTAGAGGTATTTGAAAACTTCCAATAGTGATTGTCGGAGATTTTTCAATAACATTAATACCATTCACTTGGAATTGTTTCTTTGGAAAGTGCATTGCATGCTCATTACCATTGATATGAAAAGTGACCTTGCTTTTATTGCAATCAATAACAGCCCCTGCAGTATTCAAGAAGGGTCTACCAAGGATAATCGACATATTGTCGTCCTCGGGCATCTCAAGTATAACAAAGTCAGTCAAAATAGTATCATTAGCAACAACAACGGGCACATCCACACAGATATCGTTAGGTATGGCAGTTGATTTGTTAGCCATTTGCAAAGATATTTCAGTAGGTGTGAGTTTATTCAAGTCAAGCCTTCTATATAAAGAGAAATGCATAACACTAACACCAGCTCCTAAATCACACAAATCAGTTTTCACATAATTCTTTTTGATAGAGCAAGGTATAGTTGGTATTCCCGGATCTCCAAGTTTTTTAGGTACTCCATCTTTAAAAGTATAATTAGCAAGCCTAGTGGAGATTTTAGCTTCCGGTATTTTTCTCTTATTTGTGATGATGTCTTTCATATACTTTGCATAAGGAGGCATTTTAAGGATATCAGTCAAGTGAGTACGGAAAAAGACTGGCCTCAGCATTTCAGCAAAGCATTCAAATTCTTCGCCATCTTTCTTATTAGTTGATTTGGGTGGAAAAGGCATAGATTTTTGAACCCACGGTTATCTTTCCTTGCCGTGTTTTCTAGCAATGACGTCTCTTTTATCATATCTTTTATTCTTAGGTTGTGGGTTATCAAGATCAACTGGTGGTTCTATCTCAACATCACTATCTGGTTCTTTTTCATTGTTTGGTTGAGTATCTTCATGAACCTCATCATTATCTTTTTCATTATACTAGGTGAATTTTCATTACCAGACTGAGTTTCAGCATCAGAGATAGAAGTTTAATTATCATTATTAGGAGGTTTTTCTATTTATGGTTCACTAGAAGTATGCAAAGTCCTATCATTTTTATTTTTCTTTTTCTTTTTAGAAGGACTACGTGCATTAGTGTTAGCTCTTTGTGAATCTTGTTCAATTCTTTTAGGGTGTCCCTCAGGATAAAGTGGTTCCTGAGTCATTTTACCTCCTCTAGTTGCAACTCTAACAACAAAGTCATGTATATTATTATTCATTTCATCAAGCAATTCTCTTTGAGATTTAGCAACTTGCTCTAATTGAGTTTGAACCATAGAAGCATGCTTTCCAACACCTCTAACATCATTTGAGATTCTAAATAACAAGTCACTCAAGCGAGAAATCATATCAGAATTATATTTCAATTGTTTCATAACATTTGCATTGAAGTGATCTTGTTTTCTAATATAGTTTTCAAACTCATAAAGGCATTGGATAGGGTGCATATTGTGAGGATTTGTCATTATCATTGAACTTCATTAAAGAATTTACCTCTACCACCATAGGCATTGGTGGTGTATTAAGCCCATGTATTTGTTCAATAGGAGATAAATTTTTAACATCCTCAGCCTTAATACGTTTTCCTTCATAGATTTCTTTGCCTCTTGCATATCTTCAGGACTGGGATATAATATACCCCTCTTCTTCGGAGTGGATTTAGCCGGTGGTTCAGGAAGAGTCCAATCATCATAATTTTTCAATATGTTATTCAATAATTCTTCAGCTTGTCCAATGATACGTCTCATACGTATCTATAATTTTTTATTGTTCCATGCTATTATATATTCTGTTTTGGATGTTTAATGGGCTTTATTATACACTTTTATATTATTTTTGGGACTAACTTATTAACCGGAGACCCAGCCCAAATTGTTGTTTTTTTGCCTATTTCAGTGTTTCGAAGGAAAGGAATATCAAACGGAGTCCAAACGGAATGAAACCTTCGGGAACATGATTTTTGGAACAAACATGATCCAGAGGACTTGGAGTGGACGTCAAGCAACAGACGAGGAAGCCACGAGGTAGGGGGGCCCGCCTACCCCCCTGGGCGCGCCCTCCACCCTCGTGGGCCCCTCGTGGCTCCACCGACCTACTTCTTCCTCCTATATATACCTACGTACCCCCAAACCATCCGAAGCAACTGTCGGTGTCAAAACCGGCGGATCTCGGGTAGGGGATCCCGAACTGTGTGTCTAAGGCGGATGGTAACAGGAGGCGGGGGACACAATGTTTACCCAGGTTCGGGCCCTCTCGATGGAGGTAATACCCTACTTCCTGCTTGATTGATCTTGATGATATGAGTATTACAAGAGTTGATCTACCACGAGATCGTAGAGGCTAAACCCTAGAAGCTAGCCTATGATTATGATTGTTCTTGTCCTACGGACTAAACCCTCCGGTTTATATAGACACCGGAGGGGGGCTAGGACAGAGTTGGTTACAAGGGAGGTGATCTACATATCCGAATTGCCAAGCTTGCCTTCCACGCAAAGGAGAGTCCCATTCGGACACGGGACGAAGTCTTCAATCTTGTATCTTCGTAGTCCAACAGTCTGGCCAAAGTATATAGTCCGGCAGTCTGAGGACCCCCTAATCCAGGACTCCCTCAGTAGCCCCTGAACCAGGCTTCAATGACGATGAGTCCGGCGCGCGGATTGTCTTCGGCATTGCAAGGCGGGTTCTTCCTCCGAATACTCCATAGAAGATTTCGAACACAAGGATCGTGTCCGGCTCTGCAAAATAAATTCCACATACCACCATAGAGAGTATAATATTTCCACAAATCCAATCTGCCGACAACCTTTCGTGGCGTGATGTCCCGCCGTGGTCCGGTCATTACGAACCGTTTTTCCCATCCTGCCACTGCACGTGTTGCGAGGCGGTTTTATTGGCACGTCTTGTCGAAGCAGAGATCGTGTTCCCCTTATCACGGGATTCTCATCAATACGGGTATGGGTAACCCAATCATGCCTGCTGGTATGACTCCTCGATTTTAGGCAAATTCCAAACGGCCACGCGGAGGACGCTTGATATTCACCCTCTTTATAAAGGGGCCAACACCCAAGGCTCAGGCTAAGCGCTTCGGACCTTCAATCATGTCTGGATCCAACCTTCAAGGCCGGTGGATGGCCTCCTCTGTCATAGAGGAGGACATCAAGAAGCTGAGGGAAGCCAGGTATCTCACCGCCGAAATCTTGCACAGGCTGCCTGCTCGAGGGCAGGTCATCCCCACTCCCGAACCCAACGAGAGTGTCGTATTCGTTTCCCACTTCCTCCGAGGGCTAGGCTTTAGCCTTGATCCCTTCGTTAGAGGGCTTATGTTCTATTATGGACTCGATTTCCATGATCTGGCTCCGGATTCCATCCTTCACATCTCGTCTTTTACCGTCGTGTGTGAGGCATTCCTCCGCATCACACCACACTTCGGCTTATGGCTCAAGACCTTCAATGTGAAGCCGAAGATGATCGATGGGCGACACGCAGAATGCGGAGGTGCCATAATAAGCAAAGGCGCCGATGCTCCATGGCCAAAAGGTTCCTTCCCGGAGATGTCCGGCTTATGGCAGCGGGAGTGGTTTTACATCACAGCTCCCCGAAGTACTAAGTGGGCGGCTGCCCCCGCCTTCCGTTCGCCCCCCCCGCCACAATTGGCATCATGGGTCAACAAGGGACTGGACTGGGGGCCAATTAATGACGTGCCGACATTGCAGAGTCGCATCCAAGACCTCCTCAAGAGAGATGTCAGCCTTGTCAAGGTAATGCAAGTCATCCTAGTTCGTCGGGTCCTGCCATGTCAACGTCGACCTCTCCGCATGTGGGAGTTCAACCCGGAAGGACCGCGAACTATTCAACAATTCTTTGGCGTGACGCTTGAAGGGATGTATGGATTGTTCTTCGGATCACGAATAAAGTGTCCGGACACCGCCGAGGATGCGGGTTTGAACTGCAATCGTCCAGATACCCACATAAGTAATTCTACGGCCGAACACGCTGTCTCTTTATGTATCACAACATCATTCTGAAAAGTCACTCTTTGACCAGGATTGGATAGAAAAGGCAAGGATGATCAGGTGTTCGGCCCCCCTTCCCGAAGGCTCGCTGGACCCTGTACTAGCCAGGATGCTTGAGAGTGCACCTTATCAAGTGCCATCAGAGGAAGATAAAGGGAGGAATAAAGAAACCAAAAGCGGGCCTCATGCATTACTCATCCAAACCGGGGGAATTAGTGTCTCCGCGAAGGAGGATAACAGGGGAGAAGAATCCGACATCCCTTCTCCGCAAGGAAGGAAAAGGACCGCCTCTGAAGAATTGGAAACAAGGGTTTCCAAACGAGGGAAGAAGCCTTCTCCCGGGGGTCCTGCCCCGGAGGGCATCCTTACCGCATAGTGCCCGCAAGGGGATCAGCCCTCCACCGAGCTGTAAGTAAACAAGAGTACCTTATAGTGAATATATCCTGCTTTATTTCTGAGGACAATAACCGAGACGTATGTCTTGTAGTTCAGATCGTAGCCCTTCTTGACAGAGTTCGTCTTCGGGGGATCCTCTTCCGGAGATGATGGAGAGCGAAACGCCTCCTCGTGCCTCCCCGCCTCATGAGGCGGACGACCCTGAGGTGTCGTCACAGAGGATTTCTCCTGATCCACCAAGGCCAGAAGGTAACTCTTCGGCCACCCGAAGTCCGGAGTATTCGGCTCTTAAGGAGAGCAACAAAAAGAGTCCGGGACTGTCCGGTGCACGACCGGACGCACTGTTGAGTCTTCTGGAGCAAGCGGCTATCTCAGAAGCGCATCGTACTTCAATGGGGTATGGTGTTTGAGAGGATTTCATCCGCCGAAAGTGGGTTGCATGAAGCTTTTATGAGCCTGCTAAGAGGCTTTGAGGTACGCAAAGTAATATATGTATTTTTTTGATGGTACCGCACACGCTAGGTGTGCCCTATGCAGATAGTAGCCCCTGAGACTCTGGTTGCTTTCCAAAGGTGGCGAACAGAGGATCATAGTCCCAGGTAATGATCATGCTGCTTTCATGTGCAGGCGGCTGAGGGTCCGGTGGCTAGCCGGACTGGTGAGTTTGCCGAACTGAGGCGGCAACTTGATGTGGCAGATGCCGACATCGTGCTTGTAAACAAGCGGCTTGACAAGGCACAGGGTATGTATTCTCCGGTGGTCAACATATGTTAAGAGAGGCATGATGCTAATATTTGTAATATGCTGTGACTGCAGATGGAGCTGCCGCCGTGGAGACCCTTTGGGCAGAACTTGCCCGAGCCAAGGAACAAGCCAGGAGAACCGATGCGGCCGCCCTAAAGGCAGCCGAAGAGTTAAGAGCCGAACAAGCTGCTCATGGCCAGAGCGAAGATAAAATAGCCAAGATGGCTGTTGAGCTGAAGGATGCCGCCGACCGATATGAGCTTCTTGAAAAGGAGAGCAAAGCGCAAGCGGCGGATCTGAAGAAAGCCATGGTAGCAGCCAAGGAAACCCGCTCTAAAATCAGAGCGGCGAAGGAGGTGCTTCGCCAAGCCGGAGATATCATGGCTGGGAAGCCCTTTTTGTTGCGGACGAAGTTTGGAGATCCGAAGTATGCCCCTCTGGATCAATTATGGAGTGCTGCGGACGCGTACTTAGACTTGGCAACGAGTGCTGCTGATGCGACTGCGTTTTTCAAAGATCAAAAAGATCACGAAGTGGAAAAGTTGTTATGGTCGCAGTTCAGTGCTCCAACGCGTCCGCTGCTGTTAAATGAACAAATGGCCGAGTGGGCTGAACTCCACAGATTGTTCGGACTTGCCATGAGGTCTGTCGTGGATCATCTTTGGCCGGAAGGACCAAGGCCGAATATTTATTTTGGTTTAGTGCAACGATTCCTTGGTGTTGTGCCGCATATCGACGCTGTAAAGAGGTCGGCGTGCATAGAGGGTGCGCGGATGGCTCTTGCCCGTGTCAAGACATACTGGGTAGAGATGGAGGCCACCGCTATTGCATCCCAGAATCCGGCCGTAGGCCAGGTTTCGGCCGAGCACTATTTTGAAGAAGTCCTAGAAGGTGCTCGTTTAATAGAGGCTCAGTGCTCGAAGAGTATCATGTTCGAGTGACATGTATCCCGATTGTAAAAACAATGTTATTTGGATTATAAAGGCTATGTTTATACTTGTGCCTGAAAGTATTATGATGCCTCCTGTGCGGCCATTTATGTATGTATATAACCTGAAAGTTTGCAGTCGTCGGCTTCAACCCCCACGCATATAATGCGGGGGTGTTCGGAAAAGCGCGTATTCACACTTGATCCAACGTCTTGGTCCATTAAGGAGGTGATGGCGCGGCGAACAAGGCAATCGGACTATATAGCTTTAACACTTTCACTTAGCCATAGGAGTTTGACGGTGGGGCTACTATATAGCCCTTGGTACTTCCGCGCTCATCCGAATACGGAGCGCGTACATACATGGCCGGGAAACCGGCCCTTCGTTAATGCGGAGGAATCGCGAAGATTCCGCTGAGTCATCGAGTGGTTGACCAGTCTCGCGCTTTACCATGACAGTCAGTTTTCGGCTTTCTCTACTGAGGTGCTCGTCCGGATGAATCAGGGCACAATCGCAGTAGTTCTCCCGGTGCCACCTTAGCCGATAGAGAAAAACGTAAGGTAGAAAAACACGGGAGCCGGGCAAACCCAACTATTGACCAAAGACATGATTCGGAGCTGATGCATATAAGGTCAAACTCGCGACGCCGAACACTCCCTAAGGTATTCGGTCTTTACAACATATACCGGGCTGAGTAACGCCCTTGATAATGAACCCTGAATTTCCAGGTATGTGCATTAGTCTGACGTGGCGAAATGCCAATAACGCCAGCATCCCTCTCGGTTGTGTTGAGTATCCGGAGGGTGTCAAGCAACAAGAGTGTGAAAGGTTTACACATGGTCTTAATCTAAAAAGAAACCTTTGAGCGGGGCCCTGCTGCACGTCTGCGCCTGTGTCTTCGTTGTGCCGTATCCTGGAAGGGTGTAGCACGGTTATCATCTGTAAAAGAGAAAAACCCAGGTGAAAATCTTCGTGCGAACAAATGGTTATTCTTAATAAACCGTTTAAAATTCAATCTTAAATAAGGTCAAGCCGAACTGTAGCCCTTTTTACATGCAGGAAGCCCCTAGCACCACTTATGGGGGTATATCCCTCGACCCAATCTTCAGGTTTATCTGAGCTGTTACAGCTAGTGGTGCGCCGGACTGGTCTAGCCGTGTCCGCGGTCTTGACGACCGATCATTTATTCTGGTTGAAGAGGCCGTTCAGTGTTCGGCTGTTAAAGCTGCCACACACTCTTCCGCACGTAAGGAACACTCAGTGTTTCCGCTAACTATGATGACGCCACGTGGACCGGGCATCTTAAGCTTAAGATAAGCGTAATGCGGTACTGCATTAAAACGAGCGAAGGTTGTTCTTCCGAGTAGTGCTTGATAGCCGCTTCGGAATGGAGCGATGTCGAAGGTTAACTTTTCACTTCGGAAGTTGCCGGGAGAACCGAATACAACCTCTAGTAGTAGAGAGCCCGTACAGCAGGCCTCTGGGCCTGGTATTACTCCTTTAAAGGTAGTATTGCTTTGGCTGATTCAAATCGGGTCTATCCCCATTTTGCGGACTGTGTCCTGATATATCAGATTAAGACTACTGCCGCCGTCCATAAGGACTCGGGTGAGATGGTATCCATCAATTATTGGGTCTAGTACCAGGGCAGCTGATCCTCTGTGCCGGATACTAGTCGGGTGATCCCTGCGATCAAAAGTGAGCGGGCAGGCCGACCAAGGGTTGAATTTGGGGGTGACGGGCTCCAAGGCGCATATGTCTCGGGGTGCGCGTTTGCTCCTCCACTTCATTACGTGAACCATGTTCACTGTTTTGACCTCTGGTGGGAATTTTTTCTGTCCCCCAATGTTTTGTTGGCGAGGCTCATCCTCGTCTTCACTTGGAGTCTCCCTCCCCTTGTGTTCGGCGTTGAGCTTGCCGGCCTGCTTGAAGACCCAACATTCTCTGTTGGTGTAATTTGTAGGTTTGTCGGAGGTTCCGTGAATCTAACATAATCTGTCTAAAATCTTGTTTAGGCTGGACAGTCCATCTCTGTTGCCTTTGAAAGGCTTTTTCCGTTTACCGGGTCGAGAGCCCCTGAAGCCGGCATTTACCGCCGTGTTGTCTGGGCTGTCTTCGTTGTTCCGACGCTTGCTTTTATTGCGTCGTGGTTTTCCATTGCCATCCCTGACTTCGGATGTGCCTGGGTCGCTGGTGCCGCTACGGGCCAACCAACTATCTTCGCCCGCGCAAAAGCGGGTCATAAGGCTTGTTAGGGCTGCCATTGTCCTCGGTTTTTCTTGGCCGAGGTGTCTGGTGAGCCATTCGTCCCGGACACTGTGTTTGAAAGCCGCTAAGGCTTCGGCATCCGGGCAGTCGACGATTTGATTCTTCTTAGTGAGGAATCTGTTCCAAAGCTTTCGGGCTGACTCTCCGGGCTGTCGAATTATATGACTTAAATCGTCTGCATCCGGAGGTCGGACATAAGTCCCTTGAAAATTAGCCCTAAAAGCATCCTCAAGCTCTTCCCAACTCCCAATTGAGTTTTCGGGGAGGCTCTTCAGCCAGTGCCGAGCTGGTCCTTTCAACTTGAGGGGCAAGTATTTGATGGCGTGGAGATCATCTCCGCGAGCCATATGAATATGGAGGATAAAGTCCTCAATCCAGACCCCAGGGTCTGTCGTTCCGTCGTATGCCTCTATGTTCATGGGCTTGAATCCCTCTGGAAATTCATGATCCAGCACCTCATCGGTGAAGCATAGGGGGTGCACGACACCCCTGTATTTGGATGTGTCATGGCATGCTGATGGTTGTAGTGTTCGGTTTTGCTTCTGTGCCGGAACGCGCTTCCTAGATCCGTAGATGGACCTGGTCATACCGGCTTTTTGGTGCAAGTCCTCACGTAAATCATGTGCTGACTTCTGTGCGACATTGTTAGCCGCCCTATCGCGGCCATGGGGTGGCCGATCTGACTGATCGGCTGTTTTACATTTTGGTTGTATGGGATCTAAAGCTTCGTCATCGAATTCAGGCAGCAGCTTGCGCTTTGGATAGCTCTTTGTGTGGCGACTGCCACTGTACTTTTCTTCAGTGTCGAGCACTTTGTTCCATCTACTATTGAGTGTGTTTTGCGCGACCTTGAGCCTTTGCTTCTGCTTCTTTAGACTCCTTGCAGTGGCAATAAGCCTTCTATGGAGGTTTTCTTGCTCCAAGTGCCTTTCTGGGATGATGTGTGCATCGTCGTCCGGACTGTTCTCCTCTTCGGAGACAGGTTGATTAGCTTTACGCTCGGCGTCGCCGTGATCGGACAGCGGCTCCGTACTATGTTCGCCGTCCGCTGGTTCATCCTGCTCTGTCGCTGGATCCATGTGGTCGTCGTTTCCTTTGGAGTCGATCGGGGTATTATTTTTTCCTGCGCTGTTATCGCTGTTTTTGCCGAGGCGGGATTTGGAGCGGCGCCTACGTCGTCGCTTTGGCTGTTTCTTGAGGGAACTATCCTTCGCTGCATCCTTCCGTTCCTCGTCATTGTTTTCTTTGGGTGTATCCACCATATGTATATTGTGTGACTTGTGGCTGTCCAGCGCCCTGAGGGCGGTGGTTCCTGTTCCTCTCCTGCATCGTCGTCCATACCGTCGATGTCTTCAGAGTCGAAATCAAGCATGTCGGTTAAGTCGTCGACAGTGGCCATTAAGTGGGTGGTGGGTGGGAAACGAATTTCTTCGTCGTCCGCTTCCCACTCAAGCCGGACACAGTTCGGCCAAGGGCCTCCCGACAAGGAGAGAGTCCTTAATGAATTTAGCACATCGCCCAGGGCGAGTGCTGAAAGATATCCACGGAGGAAAACTCCATGATCGGTGCCCAATCAGATTCGATAGGCACTGACGCGGGCGGTTCGGAGCCCATGGCCGGGGACGAATCCAAGACTCCGGCAACACAGGTCTCGTAGGAGGTGAAGTCAGTATTCGGCTCTATCGCCACTGAGTGTGCGGCCTCTGTGGCGGGGTCCATCCACCCATCCTCGGATGGCGCAATCTGCTCCGGATTGAGGGCCGAAGTAGCCACAGGTGTGATCTCCCGAAAACCGTCCGAGGACAGAGCTAAGTCGTGCTCGTCGTGACTGTGCGGTGCACCTGACATGGGCTCAAATCCGTCGAAGACCAAGTCTCCGCGGATGTCGGCGGTATAGTTTAAGTTTACAAACCTGACCTGACGGCCAGGGGCGTCGCTCTCGATCTGCTCCAGATGGCCAAGCGAGTTAGCCCGCAGTGCGAAGCCACCGAATACAAAGATCTATCCGGGGAGAAAAACCTCACCCTGGATCGCATCGTTGCCGATGATCGAAGGAGACATCAAGCCTTATGGTGACGACACAGTGGAACTCTCAATGAAAGCACCAATGTCGGTGTCAAAACCGGCGGATCTCGGGTAGGGGGTCCTGAACTGTGCGTCTAAGGCGGATGGTAACAGGAGGCGGGGGACACAATGTTTAGCCAGGTTCGGGCCCTCTCGATGGAGGTAATACCCTATTTCCTGCTTGATTGATCTTGATGATATGAGTATTACAAGAGTTGATCTACCACGAGATCGTAGAGGCTAAACCCTAGAAGCTAGCCTATGATTATGATTGTTCTTGTCCTACGGACTAAACCCTCCGGTTTATATAGACACCGGAGGGGGGCTAGGGTTACACAGAGTCGGTTACAAGGGAGGAGATCTACATATCCGAATTGCCAAGCTTGCCTTCCACGCAAAGGAGAGTCCCATCCGGACACGGGATGAAGTCTTCAATCTTGTATCTTCATAGTCCAACAGTCCGGCAAAAGTATATAGTCCGGCAGTCCGAGGACCCCCTAATCCAGGACTCCCTCAGCGACCACAAAAACCTAATTCCACCGCCGCAACCTTCTGTACCCGTGAGATGCCATCTTGGGGCCTTTTCCGGCGTCCTACCGGAGGGGGCATTGATCACGGAGGGCTTCTACATCAACACCATAGCCTCTCCGATGATGTGTGAGAAGTTTACCTCAAACCTTCGGGTCCATAGTTATTAGCAAGATGGCTTCTTCTCTCTCTTTGGATCTCAATACAAAGTTCTCCTCGATTCTCTTGGAGATCTATTTGATGTAACTCTGCTTTTGCGGTGTGTTTGTCGCGATCCGATGAATTGTGGGTTTATGATCAAAATTATCTATGAACAATATTTGAATCTTCTCTGAATTCTTTTATGTATGATTGGTTATCTTTGCAAGTCTCTTCGAATTATCGGTTTGGTTTGGCCTACTAGATTGATCTTTCTTGCAATGGGAGAAGTGCTTAGCTTTGGGTTCAATCTTGCAGTGTCCTTTCCCAGTGACAGCAGGGGCAGCAAGGCACGTATTGTATTGTTGCCATCGAGGATAAAAAGATGGGGTTTATATCATATTGCATGAGTTTATCCCTCTACATCATGTCATCTTGCTTAAAGTGTTACTCTGTTCTTATGAACTTAATACTCTAGATGCATGCTGGATAGCGGTCGATGTGTGGAGTAATAGTAGTAGATGCAGAATCGTTTCGGTCTACTTGTCACGGACCTGATGCCTATATACATGATCATACCTAGATATTCTCATAATTATGCACTTTTCTATCAATTGCTCAACAGTAATTCGTTTACCCACCGTAATACTTATGCTATCTTGAGAGAAGCCACTAGTGAAACCTATAGCCCCCAGGTCTATTTTCCATCATATTAATCTCCCGTTATTTCCGTTACTGTTTACTTGCTTTCTTTACTTTTAGTCTTTATCATAAAAATACCAAAAATATTATCTTATCATCTCTATCAGATCTCACTTTTGCAAGTGGCCGTGAAGGGATTGACAACCCCTTTATCGCGTTGGTTGCAAGGTTCTTATTTGTTTGTGTAGGTACGAGGGACTTGCGTGTGGCCTCCTACTGGATTGATACCTTGGTTCTCAAAACTGAGGGAAATACTTACGCTACTTTGCTGCATCACCCTTTCCTCTTCAAGGGAAAACCAATGCAGTGCTCAAGAGGTAGCAAGAAGGATTTCTGGCGCCGTTGCCGGGGAGTCTACGCACAAGTCAAGACATACCAAGTACCCATCACAAATTCTTATCCCTCGCATTACATTATTTGCCATTTGCCTCTCGTTTTCCTCTCCCCCACTTCACCCTTGCCGTTTTATTCGCCCTCTTTTCTGTTCGCCTCTTTTTCACTTGGTTTTTGTTTGCTTGTGTGTTGGATTGCTTGCTTGTCACGATGGCTCAAGATAACACTAAATTGTGTGACTTTGCCAATACCAACAACAATGATTTTCTTAGCACTCCGATTGCTCCTCTTACCGACGCTGAATCTTGTGAAATAAATGCTGCTTTGCTGAATGTTGTCATGAAAGATCAATTCGCCGGCCTTCCTAGTGAAGATGCCGCTACCCATCTAAATAGCTTTGTTGATTTGTGTGGTATGAAAAAGAAGAAAGATGTGGACAATGATATTGTTAAGTTGAAACTATTTCCGTTTTCGCTTAGAGATCGTGCTAAAACTTGGTTTTCGTCTTTGCCTAAAAATAGTATTGATTCTTGGAATAAGTGCAAAGATGCTTTTATCTCAAAGTATTTTCCTCCCGCTAAGATCATCTCTCTTAGAAACGATATTATGAATTTTAAGCAACTTGATCATGAACATGTTGCACAAGCTTGGGAGAGAATGAAATTAATGATACGTAATTGCCCTATTCATGGTTTGAATTTGTGGATGATTATACAAAAAATTTATGCCGGATTGAATTTTGCTTCTAGAAATCTTTTAGATTCGGCCGCTGGAGGCACTTTTATGGAAATCACTTTAGGAGAAGCTACTAAACTCCTAGATAATATTATGGTCAATTATTCTCAATGGCACACCGAAAGATCTACTAGTAAAAAGGTGCATGCGATAGAAGAAATTAATGTTTTGAGTGGAAAGATGGATGAACTTATGAAATTATTTGCTAACAAGAGTGTTGCTTCTGATCCTAATGATACACCTTTGTCTGCCTTGATTGAGAATAATAATGAATCTATGGATGTGAATTTTGTTGGTAGGAATAATTTTGGTAACAACGCGTATAGAGGAAACTTTAATCCTAGGCCGTTCCCTAGTAATTCCTCTAATAATTATGGTAATTCCTACAACAACTCTTATGGAAATAAGATGCCCTCTGAATTTGAGACTAGTGCTAAAGAATTTATGATTTCTCAAAAGAATTTCAATGCTTTGCTTGAAGAAAAATTGCTTAAAGTTGACGAATTAGCTAGGAACGTGGATCGAATTTATCTTGATGTTGATTCTTTGAAACTTAGATCTATTCCACCTAAGCATGATATCAATGAGTCTCTCAAAGCTATGAGAATTTCCATTGATGAGTGCAAAGAAAGAACCGCTAGGATGCATGCTAAGAAAGATTGCTTTGTGAAAGCGTGTTCTTCAAATTTTTATGAGAATAAAGATGAAGATCTAAAAGTTATTAATGTGTCCCCTATTAAATCTTTGTTTTGCAATATGAATCTTGATAATTATAGGACTGAAGATGAGTCAACTTTAGTTAGAAGGCGTCCCAAAAATTCGGAGTTTTAGATGTTGATGCAAAAATTGGTAAAAGTGGGATTGAAGAGGTCAAAACTTTAGATATCAATGAACCCACTATCTTGGATTTCAAGGAATTTAATTATGATAATTGCTCTTTGATAGATTGTATTTCCTTGTTGCAATCCATGCTAAATTCTCCTCATGCTTATAGTCAAAATAAGCTTTTACTAAACATATCGTTGATGCTTTAATGCAATCTTATTAAGAAAAACTTGAGTTGGAAGTTTCTATCCCTAGAAAACTTTATGATGAGTGGGAACCTATTATTAAAATTAAAATTAAAGATCATGAATGCTATGCTTTGTGTGATTTGGGTGCTAGTGTTTCCACGATTCCAAAAACTTTGGGTGATTTGTTAGGGTTCCGCGAATTTGATGATTGCTCTTTAAACTTACACCTTGCGGATTCCACTATTAAGAAACCTATGGGAAGAATTAATGATGTTCTTATTGTTGCAGATAGGAACTATGTGCCCGTAGATTTTATTGTTCTTGATATAGATTGCAATCCTTCATGTCCTATTATTCTTGGTAGACCTTTCCTTATAACGATTGGTGCAATTATTGATATGAAGGAAGGGAATATTAGATTCCAATTTCCGTTAAGGAAAGGTATGGAACACTTCCCTAGAAATAAAATAAAATTACCTTATGAATCTATTATGAGATCCACTTATGGATTGCCTACCAAAGATGGCAATACCTAGATCTATCCTTGCTTTTATGCCTAGCTAGGGGCGTTAAACGATAGCGCTTGTTGGGAGGCAACCCAATTTTATTTTAGTTTTTTGATTTTTGCTTGTGTTTAGAAATAAATAATCCATCTAGCCTCTGGTTAGATTTTTGTGCGTGTTTTAATTAGTGTTTGTGCCAAGTGAAACCTATAGGATCTTCTTGGATGATGGTTATTTGATCTTGCTGAAAATTCCAGAAACTTTCTGTTCACGGAAACAATTGTTAAAAATCACCAGAACGTGATAAAATACTGATTCCAATTTCAGTAGATCAATAAACAAATTATCTAGGTATTCCTATTTTGGTGGATTTTTATGAGTTCCAGAAGTTTGCGTTAGTTACATATTACTACAGACTGTCTGTTTTTGACAGATTCTATTTTTCGTGTGTTGTTTGCTTATTTTGATCAATCTATGGCTAGTAAAATAGTTTATAAACCATAGAGAAGTTGGAATACAGTAGGTTTAACACCAATATAAATAAAGAATGAGTTCATTACAGTACCTTGAAGTGGTGTTTTGTTTTCTTTCGCTAACGGAGCTCACGAGATTTTCTGTTAAGTTTTGTGTTGTGAAGTTTTCAAGTTTTGGGTTAATATTTGATGGATTATGGAACAAGGAGTGGCAAGAGCCTAAGCTTGGGGATTCCCAAGGCACCCCAAGGTAAATACAAGGACACCAAAAATCCAAAGCTTGGGGATGCCCCGGAAGGCATCCCCTCTTTCGTACTCGTCCATCGATAACTTTACTTGGAGCTATATTTTTATTCACCACATGATAAGTGTTTTGCTTGGAGCGTCTTGTATGATTTGAGTCTTTGCTTTCATTTTACCACAATCATCCTTGCTGTACACACCTTTGGAGAGAGACACACATGATTCGGAATTTATTAGAATACTCTATGTGCTTCACTTATATCTTTTGAGCTATATAGTTTTTGCTCTAGTGCTTCACTTATATCTTTTAGAGCACGGCGGTGGTTTTGTTTTATAGAAACTATTGTTCTCTCATGCTTCACTTATATTATTTTGAGAGTCCTACAGAACAGCATGGTAATTTGCTTAAATTGAGAAGGTAGTCCTAATATGATAGGCATCCAAGATTAGTAAAAACTTTCTTATAAGTGCATTGAATATTAAGAGAAGTTTGATGCTTGATAATTGTTTTGAGATATGAAGATGGTGATATTAGATTCATGCTAGTTGAGTAGTTGTGAATTTGATAAATACTTGTGTTAAAAGTTTGTGATTCCCGTAGCATGCATGTATGGTGAACCGTTATGTGATGAAGTCGGAGCATGATTTATTTATTGATTGTCTTCCTTATGAGTGGTGGTCGGGGACGAGCGATGGTCTTTTCCTACCAATCTATCCCCCTAGGATCATGCGCGTAATACTTTGTTTCGATAACTTATAAGATTTTTGCAACAAGTATATGAGTTCTTTATGACTAATGTTGAGTCCATGGATTATACGCACTCTCACCCTTCCACCATTGCTAGCCTCTCTAATACCGCGCACCTTTTCGCCGGTATCATGCACCCACCATATACCTTCCTCAAAACAGCCACCATACCTACCTATTATGGCATTTCCATAGCCATCCCGAGATATATTGCCATGCAACTTACCACCGTTCCGTTTGCTATGACACGCTTCATCATTGTCATATTGCCTTGCATGATCATGTAGTTGACATCGTATTTGTGGCAAAGCCACCGTTCATAATTTTTATACATGTCACTCTTGATTCATTGCATATCCCGGTACTCCGCCGGAGGCGTTCACATAGAGTCATATTTCTGTTCTAAGTATTGAGTTGTATGTAAAGAAAAGTGTGATGATTATCATTATTAGAGCATTGTCCCAAGTGAGGAAAGGATGATGGAGACTATGATTCCCCCACAAGTCGGGATGAGACTCTGGACAAAAAATAATAATAAAAAAGAGGCAAAAAAAAAGAGAGAAAATGCCCAATAAAAAATGAGAGAAAAAGAGAGAAGGGACAATTTTACTATCATTTTACCACACTTGTGCTTCAAAAGTAGCACCATGATCTTCATGATAGAGAGTCTCCTATGTTGTCACTTTCATATACTAGTGGGAATTTTACATCATAGAACTTGGCTTGTATATTCCAATGATGGGCTTCCTCAAAATGCCCTAGGTCATCGTGAGCAAGCGAGTTGGATGCACACCCACTTAGTTTCTTTTGTTGAGCTTTCATACACTTATAGCTCTAGTGCATCCGTTGCATGGCAATCCCTACTCACTTACATTGATATCTATTGATGGGCATCTCCATGGCCCGTTGATACGCCTAGTTGATGTGAGACTATCTTCTCCTTTTTGTCTTCTCCACAACCAGCATTCTATTCCACATATAGTGCTATGTCCATGGCTCACGCTCATGTATTGCGTGAAGATTGAAAAAGTTTGAGAACATCAAAAGTATGAAACAATTGCTTGGCTTGTCATCGGGGTTGGGCATGATTAAATACTTTGTGTGATGAAGATAGAGCATAGCCAGACTATATGATTTTTGTAGGGATAACTTTCTTTTGCCATGTTATTTTGAGAAGACATGATTGCTTAGTTAGTATGCTTGAAGTATTATTATTTTTATGCCAATACTAAACTTTTATCTTGAATCTTTCGGATCTAAATATTCATACCAGAAATAAGAGAATTACATTAAGGAATATGCTAGGTAGCATTCCACATCAAAAATTCCGTTTTTATCATTTACTTACTCGAGGACGAGCAGGAATTAAGGTTGGGGATGCTTGATACGTCTCCAACGTATCTATAATTTTTGATTGTTCCATGCTATTATATATTCTATTTTGGATGTTTAATGGGCTTTATTATAAACTTTTATATTATTTTTGGGACTAACTTATTAACCGGAGGCCCAGCCCAAATTGTTGTTTTTTTGCCTATTTCAGTGTTTCGAAGGAAAGGAATATGAAACGGAGTCCAAATGGAATGAAACCTTCGGGAACGTGATTTTTGGAACAAACGTGATCCAGAGGACTTGGAGTGGACGTCAAGCAACAGACGAGGAAGCCACGAGGTACGGGGCGCGCCTACCCCCCTGGGCGCGCCCTCCACCCTCGTGGGCCCCTCATGGCTCCACCGACCTACTTCTTCCTCCTATATATACCTACGTACCCCTAAACCATCAGAAGCGACCACGAAAACCTAATTCCACCGCCGCAACCTTCTGTACCCGTGAGATCCCATCTTGGGGCCTTTTCCGGCGTCCTGCCGGAGGGGGCATTGATCACGGAGGGCTTCTACATCAACACCATAGCCTCTCCGATGATGTGTGAGTAGTTTACCTCAGACCTTCGGGTCCATAGTTATTAGCTAGATGGCTTCTTCTCTCTCTTTGGATCTCAATACAAAGTTCTCCTCGATTCTCTTGGGGATCTATTTGATGTAACTCTTCTTTTGCGGTGTGTTTGTCGAGATCCGATGAATTGTGGGTTTATGACCAAGATTATCCATGAACAATATTTGAATTTTCTCTGAATTCTTTTATGTATGATTGGTTATCTTTGCAAGTCTCTTCGAGTTATCAGTTTGGTTTGGCCTACTAGATTGATCTTTCTTGCAATGGGAGAAGTGCTTAGCTTTGGGTTCAATCTTGCGGTGTCCTTTCCCAATGACAGCAGGGGCAGCAAGGCACGTATTGTATTGTTGCCATCGAGGATAAAAAGATGGGGTTTATATCATATTGCATGAGTTTATCCCTCTACATCATGTCATCTTGCTTAAAGCATTACTCTGTTCTTATGAACTTAATACTCTAGATGCATGCCGGATAGCGGTCGATGTGTGCAGTAATAGTAGTAGATGCAGAATTGTTTTGGTCTACTTGTCACGGACGTGATGCCTATATACATGATCATACCTAGATATTCTCATAATTATGCACTTTTCTATCAATTGCTCGACAGTAATTCGTTTACCCACCGTAATACTTATGCTATCTTGAGAGAAGCCACTAGTGAAACCTATAGCCCCCGGGTCTATTTTCCATCATATTAATGCCCGTTATTTCCATTACTGTTTACTTTCTTTCTTTACTTTTAGTTTTTATCATAAAAATACCAAAAATATTATCTTATCATCTCTATCAGATCTCACTTTTGCAAGTGGCCGTGAAGGGATTGACAACCCCTTTATCGCGTTGGTTGCAAGGTTCTTATTTGTTTGTGTAGGTACGAGGGACTGGCGTGTGGCCTCCTACTGGATTGATACCTTGGTTCTCAAAACTTAGGGGAATACTTACGCTACTTTGCTGCATCACCCTTTCCTCTTTAAGGGAAAACCAACGCAGTGCTCAAGTGGTAGCATCCAACAGTTCGTTCCCTGAAAACACAACCAGCACAACTCTCTAGGAAATCCCTAGAAGCATCGGTTAGTCCATTATAGAAGATATCAAGTATTTCATTTTTCTTAAGAGGATGATCAGGCAAAGCATTAAGTAACTGGCAAAGCCTCCCCCAAGCTTGTGTGAGACTCTCTTCTTTGGTTTACACAAAGTTAAATATTTCCTGTAAGGCAGCTTGTTTCTTATGAGCAGGAAAATATTTTCCAGAGAAGTAATAAATCATATCCTGGGGACTCCGCACACAACCAGAAGCAAGAGTATTGTACCAAGCTTTAGCATCACCCTTTAATAAGAAAGGAAATAATTTGAGAATCGTAATAGCGAGTTTTCTCATCATGAGTAAAGAGGGATAGCTATATCATTCAACTTAGTAAGATGTGCCACAACAGTTTCAGTTTCATAACCATGGAAAGGATCAGATTCAACCAAAGTAATTAACTCTGGGTCGACAAAGAATTCATAATCCTTATCATCAATAAAGATAGGTGAAGTAGCAACTTAGGATCACATTTTATTCTAGCATTCAGAGATTTTTCTTTATACTTGCTTAATAATTTCTCTAAATCATCTCTATCTCCGCAAGCAAGAATATCTCTAGTTGTCTCCTCACTCATAACATAACCTTCCGGTACCTTAGGCAATTCATATCTAGGAGGGCTAGTCCTAGCAGGTGTTTCAGGAGATTCAGTTTCAAGCTCATCATCAGATTCAACAACATCATGTTGTATTACTCTAGAAATTTGTTTATCAAGAAATTCACCAAGTGGCACATCATCATTATCAAGCAAGGTACTAGCATCATCATAAGCATTATCCATAGCAGAAGTAGCATCATCAATAACTTGCGACATATCAGAATTAATATTATGTGGTGGTGTTGCAAGTTTACTTATAATAGAAGGTGAATCTAAAGCAGAACTGGATGGCAGTTCCTTACCTCCCCTCGTCCTTGAGGGAAATATCTTAGTCTTAGCATCCTTCAGATTCTTCATAGTGATAATATGATAATAATCCCAAGTGACTCAACAAATATAGCTATGCTCCCCGGCAACAGCGCGAGAAAAAGGTCTTGATAACCCACAAGTATGGGGGATCGCAACAGTTCCGAGGGTAGAGTATTCGACCCAAATTTATAGATTCGACACAAGGAGAGCCAAAGAATATTTGAAGGTATTAGCAGTTGAGTTCTCAATTCAACCACACCAGGAGATTAATTATCTGCAGCAAAGTGATCAGTAGCAAAGTAGTATGATAGTTTTGATAATAGTAGCAGCAGTAACGGTAATAGTAACAGTGGTAGCAGTAATTTTGTAGCAAGTGTAACAATGATGATAGCAGTAGTAACTTAGCAAGAACAATATAAGATAATTTTGTAGGCATTGGATCGGTGACTTGTTGGATGATATTCATCATGAGACAGTTATAACCTAGGGTGATACGGCACTAGCTCCAGTTTGTCAATATAATGTAGGCATCTATTCCGTAAATAGTCATACGTGCTTACGGAAAGAACCTGCATGGCATCTTTTGTCCTACCCTCCCGTCGCAGCGGGGTCCATATTGGAAACTGATATTAAGGCCTCCTCTTAATAGAGAACCGGAACAAAGCACTAACACATAGTGAATAGATGAACTCCTCAAACTAAGGTCATCACCAGGAGTGGTCCCGGTTATTGTCACTCCGGGGTTGCCGGATCATAACACGTAGTAGGTGACTATAACTTGCAAGATCGGATTAAGAACATGAATATAATGATGATAACATAAACGGTTCAGATCTGAAATCATGGCACCCGGGCCCAAAGTGACAAGCATTAAGCATGGCAAAGTCATAGCAACATCAATCTTTGAACATAGTGGATACTAGGGATCAAGCCCTGACAAAACTAACTCGATTACATGATGAATCTCATCCAACACCTCACCGACCAACGAGCCTACGAAGGAATTACTCACTCCCGGTGGGGAGCATCATGGAATTGGCAATGTAGAAGGGTTGGTGACGACGAAGAACGAAGATCCGCCTCTCCGGAGCCCCAAACAGACTCCAGATCTGGCCTCCCGATGAAGAACAGGAGGTGAAGCCGGCTCCGTCTTGTGGATCACGATAATTCTTTCTCCCTGATTTTTTTCTGGAAAAATAGGATTTTATAGCGTTGGTTTCAGGGTCTGCGGGACCACCAGGTGGGGACAACCCACCTGGGCGCGCCAGGAGAGGGGGGCGCACCCTGGTGGGTTGTGCCCACCCAGGTGCCCCTCTCCGGTAGGTCTTCCATTCCGAGAACTTCTATTTCTGCAGAAAAACAACATCATGGTAGTTCTGCTGAAAACAACGTCAGTCCGGGGTTAGTTTCATTCAAATCATGCAAATTAGAGTCCAAAACAAGAGGAAAAGGGTTAGGAAAAGTAGATATGTTGGAGACGTATCAGTGTGCAAACGCAATGAAGACACAGAGTTTTTGGGGTGGTTCCGATAGGTGTGCTATCGTACGCCCATGTGCTATCTTACGTCCACGTTGATGGAGACTTCAACCCACGAAGGGTAACGGTTGTGCGAGTCCATGGAGGGCTCCACCCACGAAGGGTCCATGAAGAAGCAACCTGGTCTATCCCACCATGGTCATCACTCACGAAGGACTTGCCTCACTCGGGTAGATCTTCACGAAGTAGGCAATCTCCTTACCCTTACAAACTTCTTGGTTCAACTCCACAATCTTGTCGGAGGCTCCCAAGCGACACCTAACCAATCTAGGAGACACCACTCTCCAAAAGTTATTGTGTTGATAATGAACTCCTTGCTCTTGTGATTCAAATGATAGTCTCCCCGACACGGAACTCTCTGTCATAGGTTTGGATATGGTGGAAAGATGATTTGAATGAAAAGCAACTTGGGGAAGACTAGAAATCAGTTCTTGTGGTAGGATTGGTATATCTTGATCTCAACACATGAGTCGGTGGTTTGATACATCTCCAACGTGTCTATAATTTTTGCTTGTTCCATGCTGTTATATTATCAATCTTGGATGTTTTATAATCATTTGATATCATTTTTTGGTACTAAACTATTGACATAGTGCCAAGTGTCAGCTTCTGTTTTTCCATGTTTTTTACATCGCAGAAAATCGATATCAGATGGAGTCCAAATGCCACGAAACTTTATGGAGAATTTTTATGGGCCAGAAGGAACACAATAGGCCCTGGCTGTGCCTGGGGGGTGCCCCGAGGGAGGCACAACCCACCAGGGCGTGCCAGGAGGCCCAGGCGCGCCCTGGTGGGTTGTGCCCACCTCGGGTGCCCCCAGACCGCCTCTTTGCTCTATAAGTACCCCAACATTCCAGAAACCCTAAAGCAGCCAACGAAATATTCATCCAGTCGCCGCAGAGTCGAGAACCACCAGATCCAATCTAGACACCATCTCGGATGGGGTTCACCACCTCCATTGGTGCCTCTCCGATGATGCATGAGTAGTTCTTTGTATACCTTCGAGTCCGTAGTTAGTAGCTAGATGGCTATCTCTCTCCCACTGAATTCTCAATACAATGGTCTCTTGGAGATCCATATGATGTATCTCTTTTGCGGTGTGTTTGTTGGGATCGATGAACTTTGAGTTTATGATCAGATCTATCTTTTTATATGCATGAAAGTATTTGAGTTTCTTTGATCTCTTTTATGCATGATCTCTTATGGCCTCATATTTCTTCTCCGATATTTGGGTTTTGTTTGGCCAACTTGATCTATTTATCTTGCAATGGGAAGAGGTGCTTGAGGGAGTCCTGGACTAAGGGGTCCTCGGGCGTCCGACCTGTTAGCCATGGGCCGGACTGTTGGGCTGTGAAGACACGAAGACCGAAGACTGCACCCGTGTCCGGATAGGACTCTCCTTGGCGTGGAAGGCAAGCTTGGCGACCAAATATGTAGATTCCTTCTTTGTAACCGACCTTGTGTAACCCTAGGTCCTCCCGGTGTCTATATAAACCGGAGGACTTAGTCCGGAGGGAGGGATATTCATTATCATAGTCATACAGGCTAGACTTCTAAGGTTTAGCCATTACGATCTCGTGGTAGATCAACTCTTGTAATACTCATATTCATCAAGATCAATCAAGCAGGAAGCAGGGTATTACCTCCATAGAGAGGGCCCGAACCTGGGTAAACATCATGTCCCCTGTCTCCTGTTACCATTGACCTTAGACGCACAGTTCGGGACCCCCTACCCGAGATCCGCCGGTTTTGACACCGACATTGGTGCTTTCATTGAGAGTTCCACTGTGCCGTCTCCAAAAGGTTTGATGGCCCCTTCAATCGTCAACGACAATACTGTCCAAGGAGAAACTTTCCTCCCCGGTCAGATCTTCGTATTCGGCGGCTTCGCAGTGCGGGCCAACTCGCTTGGCCATCTAGAGCAGATTGATAGCTACGCCTCTGGCCATCAGGTCAGATTCGGAAGCTTGAACTACGTTGCGGACATCCGCGGAGATTTGATCTTCGCCGGATTCGAGACCGTGGCAACCACTCCTGGTCACCCCGATGAACATGACCTAAATCTATCGTCGGATCGCATCCAGGAGACAACTCCTTTAACCGCTCTGGCCTTAGATCCGGAGCAGACTGTGCCATCCAAGGACGGGAGGCTCAACCCCACCACAGAGTCCACAGATTCCCCGGCGTTGGAGCCGCACATGGACTTAACCTCACACGATACCCGTGTCACCGGAACTCCGGACTCGTCTCTGGTTATAAGTTCCGAACCATGTGAGTCCACGGACGCCGAACTTGATCGTTTATCGATCTTCGAGTTCAGCGCCGCAGACATCTTCCAACACTTGCCCTTCGGCGATGTGCTAAACTCATTAAAGAACATGTCCTTGCCGGAGGGCCCATAGCCGAATTATATCCGGTTTGAACTGGAGGCTGATGACAGAGAATCTCGTTCCCCACCCACCGCCCACTTCATAGCCACTATCGAAGACCTAATCGACAGCTCGACTATGACTCCGAAGACATCGATGGTATGGACGACGACGCCGCAAACGAGGAGGCCCAAAACCCGTCGTTCATTGGACGGGATGGCCACTTCCTCATATGACGTATACATGGTAGATACGCCGAAAAATAATAACGGAGATGACAAGGAAAACCCAGCGAAGGAGGACCCTCCTAAGACGCAACCAAAGCGCCGGCGTCAGCGGCGCCGCTCCAAGTCGCGCCACAGCAGAGACGACAACACTCCGGATGGCGCGGAAGACACAGAGGAACCCAAGGAACAAATTTCCGAACAAGACAATGGGGAAGATGGGCAAGTCAGCCCTGACGAATAGGCCATAGAAGAAGACTCGGAGGACGGCAGTTATCATCCGCCCTCCGAGCAGGAGGTGAGCCTCGGCAACGAAGACTTCATCGTGCCTGAGGAACCTCTCAAGTAGGAGCGCTTTAAGCTTCAGCTAATAGCCACTGCGAGGAGCCTGAAAAAGAAGCACCAGCAGCTTCAAGCTGATCAAGACCTGCTCAATGACAGATGGACCGATGTCCTGGCAGCCGAGGAATACGGCCTTAAACGCCCGGCCAAAAGTTACCCAAAGCGCAAATTACTACCTCAGTTCGATGATGAGGCTCCAGTTCACGCACCAGCATCACGCAATGCGGTTGATCGACCACCGCGCGGTCGGGATAAAACAACAACCCAAGCCGAAAACCAGACTGTCCCACCTCGCCGTAAAGGCAGGGACAAGACAGCTCGGGGCCATACATATGACCTTCGTCAAGACCTGGACAGTAGAGAAGGACATACAAGATCAATCTACGGATCACGAGGACGTGCCTTGACACGCGAGGACGGCTATCTATTCAGACGTGACAAACCTAGTCACGCCCGAGCCAAAAACCGCAGACGAACCCCATCAGAGCTACGTCGCGATGCGGCCCGATATAGAGGCGCCGCACATCCTGTTTGTTTCACTGACAAAGTAATGGATCATGAATTCCCAGAAGGATTCAAACCCGTAAACATCGAGTCATACAATGGAACAACCGATCCTGCGGTATGGATCGAGGATTTCATTCTCCACATCCACATGGCCCGCGGGGATGATCTTCACGCCATCAAATACCTCCCACTGAAACTCAAAGGGCCAGCTCGGCACTGGCTAAACAGTCTGCCTGAAAATTCCATTGGCAGCTGGGAGGACTTGGAAGAAGCTTTCCTTGACAACTTCCAAGGTACTTATGTCCGGCCACCAGACGCCGATGACTTAAGTCACATAGTCCAGCAACCTGGAGAGTCAGCCAAGAAATTCTGGACTAGGTTCCTAACTAAAAAGAACTAGATCGTCGACTGTCCGGATGCCGAAGCCCTAGCAGCCTTTAAACATAGCATCCGTGACGAATGGCTCTCCCGCCACCTCGGCCAGGAAAAGCCAAAATCTATCGCAGCCCTCACGGCACTCATGACCCGCTTCTGTGCGGGAGAGGATAGTTGGCTGGCCCGTAGCAAGAACACCGCAAGTGACACGGGCACCTCCGAGACCAAAAATAGCAACGACAAGCTTGGACGCAACAGACACAAACGCCGAAGTAATGGTGACAACACCGATGACACGACAGTCAATGCCGGATTCAGTGGTTCCAAGTCCGGTCAGCGGAAGAAGCCATAAAAAAGAAAGAATCAAGGACCATCAAGCTTGGATCGCATACTCGATCGTCCGTGCCAAATCCATGGCACCTCTGATAAACCAGCCAATCATATCAATAGAGATTGCTGGGTTTTTAAACATGCCGGCAAGTTAAATGCCGAGAACAAAGAAAAGGGATCGCAAAGCAAGGAGGACGACGAGGAGCTCCGGCAACTGAACACAGGGGGACAAAAGAACTCCCCCCCATGTTAAATTGGTGAACATGATATATGCTACACACATCCCCAAGAGGGAGCGCAAGCGCGCGCTCAAGGACGTCTATGTGATAGAGCCAGTCGCCCCAAAATTTAATCCATGGTCGTCGTGCCCGATCATTTTTGATCGACGGGACCACCCGACCAGTATCTGTCATGGCAGTTTAACCGCATTGGTCCTTGACCCAATAATCGACGGATTCCACCTAACGCGAGTCCTTATGGACGGCGACAGCAACCTGAACCTGCTCTATCAGGATACAGTGCGCAAAATGGGCATTAACCCATCACGGATCAAGCCCACAAAGACGACCTTTAAAGGAGTCATACCAGGCGTAGAGGTTTGCTGTACGGGCTCAATTACGCTAGAGGTTGTCTTCGGATCCACGGAAAACTTCAGAAGTGAGGATTTAATCTTTGACATCATCCCTTTTCGCAGCGGCTATCACGCACTGCTCGGACGAACCGCATTTGCTCGATTCAATGCGGTGCCTCATTATGCCTACCTCAAGCTCAAGATGCCTGGGCCACGCGGCGTCATAACAGTTAACGGAAACACGGAACGCTCCCTCCGTACAGAAGAGCACACTACTGATTAGCAGCAGAAGTACAGAGCGGCCTTCTTAAGCAGAACCTTAATTCGGTGGCCAAGCTCCCGGACACTGTCAAGAGAGTTCGGACCATCCTGCAGCATGACAGCGTGGCTCGACAGGAGCTTGATTAGCAATTCGGCCTCCGTCCCAGTCCCAATCAGGTGGCGGCACTAGTACCACGCGTACATAATTACGCACTCAAAATTCCATGGGCATCGATGGAGGCATAGCTAGTTTGTGATCCACAGTGTGGCTCAACCGGCACCGGATACACATATACTTTCACTTTTACTTTTTCCTTTCAGGTCTCAATCCTGCAGGCCCCATTCGATGGCCTGATCATGGGTCCTCTCGAAGGACAAGTACACCAAGGCGGCAAGAAACACAGACATACGGGGGACTTCTCTAGGTGGTTTCGTTAAACGATCACTACCTGTTTTTCAGGACGCGCATGCAGCTCTCCCTTGGTTTTGGCATGTTAAATAGCCTGTTGCTCATCACACTACTTGTATCAAATGCACCTTGATGTATTAATCAAATTACAATGGAAACAGTTCGTGGCCCAGAGCTTTAGGGCCCTAGCCTATTATTTTTGCACACTCTCTATTTTCCTTTCCTTTTCTTTCTTTCCCTCATGTTGGTAACCTTATCAGGTGACAGTCGTACACTTTTGTACGCTTCATATTCGCCAGGGGCTTCATAGCGCCCCACAACATGCCAACAAAAGTCTGAACACTTTTTACAGTATAGTTCGGCAGCCCGAATTTAGCATTATATGCGTTGGCTCTGAATCATGTCTTTGGTCAATAGTTGGGTTGCCCGGCTCCTGTGCTTGCTACCTTACGTTCCGCTATATCGGCTAAGGTAGTAAAGGGAGAATTACTGCGATTGTGCCCTGGTTTATCCAAAGGAGCACCTAAGTAGAGAAAGCCGAAAACTGTCTGTCATGATACGACGAGAGCCGGTCAGCTGTTCGGAGGTCGCAAATCATTGGAGATTTCTCCCGCATCACGCGAAGGATCGGTACTTCCCGATCAGACGCTCATAGCACTCTGGTTCAGATACTAGGGGCTGTGCCCATGTTTTATTGTAAAACTCCTATGGCTAAGTGAGGGCGTTCAAGCCGCATAGTCTGATTGCCTGGTTCGCTGCGCTAAACAACTCCTTCAAGGACCATATAATTGGATCAAGATTGTTTAGGTTCCATCCCGAACACCCCCGTACTACCTACGTGGGGGCAGAAGCCGACGACTGGCCAACCCTCAGATTTCATACAACACGGCCGCACATGAGGAAAAAATTAAAACATAACAAGCATTATATTGCAAATCGACTTTGTTTCGTCGTACAAGGTAAAGACAACATGAATGTATTCATTCGAAAATAATGTCTTGCCCACACTGCGTTGCTACAATGCGAGACCCCTCCAGGACGTCTCCAAAATACCGCCCGGGTGTGCGGTGCTCCTTGCCCTCGGGCGGCCCTTCGATCGCTAGCTTGACGGCGTCCATCTTTGCCCACCACACCTTGACATAAGAGAAGGCCAGGCGCGCACCCTCGATGCAGACAGACCGCTTGACGGTGTCTAGCCGAGGACAGGCATCCACCAGCCGCTTCACAAGGCCTAAGTAACTGCTAGGTATAGCTTCGGCTGGCCACAGCCGGATTATTAAATCCTTCATGGCCAGTTCGGCCACCCTGTGCAGCACGACCAGCTGCTTTAGCTGATCGCTGAAGGGCACCGGATCTTCGGGCGCAAGATATTGCGACCAGAACAACTTCTCCGTGGAGCTCCCTTCTTCGGCTCGGAAAAACTCCGCGGCGTCGGACACACTACGTGGCAGATCAGCAAAAGCTCCTGGAGAACTCCGAATCCGGGTTAGTAAAAGATACTTCCTACTTACATATTTTCTTTGCATACTAAACGCCTTACCCGCCGCGATCTTCCTGGCCTCTTGGATCTTCTGGAGGGCCCTGGGCTTCAACTTGGGCCGCTTTGACGAGCCTTGGAGAGTTCGGTCTCTCGAGCCGAAACATCGCCCTCCAGGGTCTCATTCTTCTTCACCGCGTCCTGGAGCTCTTGCTGGACCTCGTTCAGCCGGGCCTTCAGCTTCTTGCAAGTGGCCTGCTCCTTGACAGCTTTCCCCTCGGCTTCGGCCAGGGCCTCTTTCAGGGCCGCGACCTCGGTCGTCGCCCTACACATATAATGACACTACGGTCAATATACATAATTTGCTCTTTCCGAGTATATAGCGAGCCATTGCATACCTTGCTGGTCTTCCAACTGCTTCCTTGCCTGGCCGAGCTCTTTTTCGGCCCGCTCCAGTTTCTGCTTTAGTCCGACGACTTCGGCAGTGTGAGAAGTCACGGCCAGCAGCGACGCCTGCTTATTCACATCAGACACAGTTTGATTAGTTTCTTGCGAAATTTAATTGATCCTCTGTCCGGCTATTCTTTCCGAACACCGGACAGTGTCTCAGGGGCTACTGTCTATGTGGGGATTTTCTCGATTATACGCCGCTTACCTCAAAACTTGTCAACAGGCTATGTCAGGCTTCGGTCAGTCCGCTTTTAACAGACTGAACCTTCTCAATCATCGTACCCATAAGGATACGGTGTTCTTCCACAACGGAAGCGCCTCGTAGCGCTTCCAATAGATGGTCTGGCGCCTCTGGTTGGACAGAGGTCGCCGGCGGGATGGGCATGCCTCCTTCTCTTGAAGGAAGCTGCGTGTCGGATCCCGGGGTTGTATGAGTCTCCGGATCCGTGCTCTTATGGGGGCCGAATTGAGCTCGACCCCCATCGTCAGTCTCCATGGGGGCTTGCTCCCCCATGTGTCCGGCGGCCGAGGTATCGCCCTCTGGTGCCGCCTTGACAGCCTCCTGAACCTCCCCCTGGCCTGGGAAGGTCCGTTGGGAGAGCACCTCGTCGTATCCCATGGCCTTGGGAGAGTGCGCGGCCGGCGGTGTCTCGCTGGCCATCTCCTTTGAGTCCAACGAGCCTCTTGATGAGGATTGCTGGGAGCTGTCGTGGGCTGGACTGCAACAGCATAATTAACCATGTCAATATGACAAAGAGGAGAGGCTAGGTCTATCGGCATGTACGAGTCTTAGCACTTATGGTGTGGCCCGAGGCTTAGTGCAGGGGCGTCGCTCCAGACTGCTGTCGACGTCCCATGCGGAGCTACCCGCGAGCGGGCCTTTCCCCTTCTTTGGCGCCTCAACCTCCAGAATTGTGGACGCCGCCCTTTTCTTTCTCCCCCATCAGGGGGAGAGTCGCTCTCCTCCTCCTCCTCATTGTCGTCATCTTCGGCGACGGAGGAACGGGTTTTGTCTTTGGACATCGCGTCCGAAGCGCCCTTACGACGAGGGCCACTCCGGACTCCCTTGGCCTTCCCCGTGGCCTTCTTTGCCGGCGCCGTGTAGGGCACCGACACCAGCATCTTCGCTAAATGCGGAATGACTGGTTCTTCAGGCAGCGGAGCCGGACACTGGATCTTCTTCACCCTCTCCATCCATTCCTGAAGACGCAATGACAGTAAAAGTTCAGATATCCTCCTTGAAACAAACAAGTAGAGGACGCGTTAAAAACTTACCTCGCTAGCGGGGTGGTTAATATCGTGCCCACGGTCTGAATCTGTGGTTGGCGGTGTTTCGTTGCCCTTGAAGAGCAACTTCCAGGCGTCTTCGTGAGTAGTTTCGAAGAGCCTCTTCAGGGTACGGTGCTTCTTCGGATTGAACTTCCATAGCGGGAGGCTTCGGCTTTGGCACGGGAGAATCCGGCGAACTAGCATCACCTGGATAATATCGACAAGTTTGACATCCTTGTCCACCATGCTTTGAACGCGCGTCTGTAGCGCTATCAGCTCATCTGGCGAACACCAGTTCGGGCCCTTCTCGACACAGGAGGTGAGTCGCATGGGAGCGCCGGAGTTAAATTCGGGAGTCGCGGCCCAGTTTGTGCCACGAGGTTCTTTAGTGTAGAACCATTGTTTCTGCCATTCCTTGACAGTCTCCACGAAAGTGCCTTTCGGCCAGGAGACATTGGTCAGCTTACTGACCATGGCTCCTCCGCACTCCGCGTGTTGGCCGTCCACCACCTTCGGCTTCACGTTGAAGACTTTGAGCCACAGCCCGAAGTGGGGTTGGGTGCGGAGGAAGGCCTCACACACGATGATGAACGCCGAGATATTGAGGAAGGAGTTCGGGGATAGATCATGAAAGTCTATCCTATAATAATACATCAGCCCACGGACGAAAGGGGGGAGTGGAAACCCTAGTCCGCGGAAGAAATGAGGGATGAATACCACCCTCTCGTTGGGCTTCGGCGTGGGGACGACTTGTCCTTGGGCCGGCAGACGATGGGCGATTTCCTTCGCCAAGTACCCGGCCGCCCGAAGCTCAGTTATGTCCTTCTCCTTGACGGAGGAGACCATCCATTTGCCTTGGCCTCCGGATCCGGACATGGTTGAGTGCTAGCTTAAGTGGGAAGAAGATGAGAACTTGGGCGCTAGAGCTCAAGAGTGGAAGGGCAGAGGAAGAGAGAAGGCATGGGAGAAGAAGGGGGAATCCTTATCCCCTTATAAAGGCGGTAAATATCGAACGCCTCCCCACTCGCCCTAAAACTCGCCTATTCCCAAGGGTTGTGTAAACGGCACGGTTGGGTTACCCATGCCCGCATTGATGAAAATCCCGCAATAAGGGGACACGATCTCTGCTTTGACAAGACGTGCCAATGGAAACCGCATCTTGAAACGCCGAACGGAGAAAAAAAAATGGTTCGATATAGTGACCAAATAGATGTGATGTCATCTTGCAAAAAGTTGTCAGCAGATGGGACTCGTGGGATATTAAATTCCCTCTGCGGGTGTGTGTGGTGCGTGTGTTACAGGTCCGGACATGATCAATACGTCCGAAGACTATCTTGGAGTTCGGAAGGAGGAACCCGCCTTGCAATGCCGAAGACAATCTGCGCGCCGAACACCTTGTCATTGAAGCCGGGTTCAGGGGCTACTGAGGGAGTCCTGGACTAAGGGGTCCTCGGGTGTCCAGCCTGTTCGCCATGGGCCGGACTGTTGGGCTGTGAAGACACGAAGACCGAAGACTGCACCCGTGTCCGGATAGGACTCTCCTTGGCGTGGAAGGCAAGCTTGGCGACCAAGTATGTAGATTCCTTTTTTGTAACCGACCTTGTGTAACCCTAGGTCCTCCCGGTGTCTATATAAACCGGAGGACTTAGTCCGGAGGGAGGGATATTCATTATCATAGTCATACAGGCTAGACTTCTAGGGTTTAGCCATTACGATCTCGTGGTAGATCAACTCTTGTAATACTCATATTCATCAAGATCAATCAAGCAGGAAGTAGGGTATTACGTCCATAGAGAGGGCCCGAACCTGGGTAAATATCGTGTCCCCTGTCTCCTGTTACCATCGACCTTAGACGCACAGTTCGGGACCCCCTACCAAGATCTGCCGGTTTTGACACCGATAGTGCTTAGTAGTGGGTTCGGTCTTACGGTGCTTGATCCCAGTGACAGAAAGGGAACCGACACGTATGTATCGTTACTACTAAGGATAAAACGATGGGGTCTATCTCTACATAGATAGATCTTGTCTACATCATGTCATCGTTCTTATTGCATTACTCCGTTTTCCCATGAACTTAATACACTAGATGCATGCTGGATAGCGGTCGATGTGTGGAGTAATAGTAGTAGATGCAGGCAGGAGTCGGTCTACTAATCTTGGACGTGATGCCTATATAATGATCATTGCCTGGATATCGTCATGAGTATTTGAAGTTCTATCAATTTTCCAACAGTAATTTGTTCACCCACTGTTTGCTATTTTTCTCGAGAGAAGCCACCAGTGAAACCTACGGCCCCCGGGTCTCTTTCTCATATATTTGCCTTTGCGATCTACTTTTTCCTTGCATTTCTTTTCAGATCTATTAAACTAAAAATACAAAAATACCTTGCTGCAATTTTTCCCTATTTATTTTATTTGGCGTTCGATCTATCAATTTACTACAAATTTATCTCACGTCCATTTGCCGACTTGAGGCACCGTACCCCGGAAGGGATTGACAACCCCTTTAACACGTCGGGTTGCGAGGATTTGTTATCTGTGTGCAGGAGTTGTTTACGTTGTTTTGCTTGGTTCTCCTACTGGTTCGATAACCTTGATTTCATATCTGAGGGAAATACCTACCGCCGATGTGCTGCATCATCCCTTCCTCTTTGGGGAAATATCGACGTAGCTTCAAGCGACATCATGGTTCTGTCTCAAAAAATGTATGCTGGAAGTGTAGGCACGTGTTGATGGCTCTCTCACATATGGAGAAAGGGTGGAGGGGTATATATAGCCTCCACACAAAATCCAACCGTTACACACATTTGACCCAACTCGGTCAGACCGAATAGGAGAACTTGGTGAGACCGATTTAGTTCAAAATGTGAACATTAGGAATCTCGGTGGGACCGACTAGAACAACTCGGTGGGACCGATGTGCTAGGGCTTAGGGCAAACATCAACTCGGTGAGACCGAAGTGAAGAAATAAGGTAAAAGCGAGAATGCCAAGGCAACTCGATGAGACCGATTGCATAACTCGGTGAGACCGAAATAAATGCAACGAGTCACAGAGCGTTGGCAAGGCCATCTGGGTGAGACCGAGATCTGTATCGGTGTGACCGAAATGTTAGGGTTTCTGGCTCCGGGTAGGAAGAATCGGTAGGGCCGAGTTCGAGTTTGGGATTTTTGACATATTTGGTATGAGAAAGTGGTTGAGGGATTTGGAGCAATATCATTAAGCATTTGAGCAAGCAAGCCATTAAGTAACACCTCATCCTCTTTTAGTAGTGTTGGCTTTCCTATGGACTCAATGTGATCTTGGATCACTAAAATAGAAATGAAGAGTTTTGCCAATATGTGTCCTTAGCATTTTGAATGGGTTCCACATCCTCTTGTCCTTTCCACGCCATTGTTGAACTTGTCTGAAATACATTAGATAAAGCATTAGTCCAACAAGAGATATGTTGACATTAATTACCAAAATCACCCAGGGAGCACTTGTGCTTTCAATCTCCCCCTTTTTGGTAATTGATGACAACATACATCAAAGCTTTAGATAAAAGATATGAAGAGTAACAAGTAAAGCTTTGGAAAGACATGTAACATGCATAAGCTCCCCCTACATGTATGCAATCATGTGAACATAGAATATACTTACATGTGAATGCCTTATCATGATAGAGCAAGCAAAGAGTTACATGTATCTTGGCTATATGCATCAGAGCAAATGATATCATTTAGAAATGTACCTTCATGTTTATGAATCCCTCTTGCAAACAACATGTACACCAGCAAGAGATCATCATGCACATGAGTGTGATGCATATACTTACCTTGTGGTCTTGAGCTGAATTTGGAAAGAGTGGACTTGAGAAAATAGGGTTAGATAACACAAGAACACTCCTAAGTAAAGCAGTTTCAGAAAACCACAAAAGTACCAAGACTGAGATGACATGTAATGGGTGAGTACCGAGTACTTCATTTAGATATAAACATGTCCCCAAGGATTTAAATATGTGCAATGAATTCCAAAGTTTTTCTCCCCCTGAATCTGATATTGGATAATGGGAGAAGGTAGGTTGAGATAAAATTAGAGCAAGATAGGGTAATATCAACCAAAATCAGAGCAACAAGAATTTTAGCAATAGCAATAGCTAAGATCAACCATATTGACATGTCTTTCCCCTCTTAAAGACATGTGACTTCTCTCCTCTTTGTTAACAAACATTTGTAGAAGAGCTTAGATGTGCTCATTTGATAAGCTTTGATGTACTCTCTCTCCCCCTTTGACATCAATTTGCAAGAAGGGCACTTCTGCAGCACGAGTTAAGTAGGTGTGGTCCTTGAGAGACACTACAAGGCAGTGAGTAAATTATGATGCTGATAGAGGAAAGAATCATTGAGTGGAGCTGAAGAAAATTGACAGAAAGAAATGGCAAAACATTTTCTCAGAGTTGAAATCGGTGACGGCGTTGCGTTTTCCGTCGGTGGCTCCGGAATAACAGAATCACAGAAGGTACTTATTGGTGCAACCGAGTTACTCCATGTCGGTTGTACTGATGAACTATTCACAAGGAGACCTTGTATTTCGGTCGAGCCGATAGGTTTGAATCAGAGAGACCGAGTTCAACTAAGAGTAAAGATTTTGTCAACTCAGCTCACTTGGCAAATGAAGTCTCACAAGGATTTGCAATGAATTTACAACAGGGTCACAGAAGAAAAACAGAAAAGAGATCTAGATGAAGTTTTTGTTTTAGAGAGAGAAAAAAGCAAAAAAATATGCAAATGCAAAAAGCAACTGAGCAAAAGAACACTAGAGAATTTCATCTAGAAAGGGTCGGTGACAAAATCACCTATGTTAGAGTATATTGACGAAGGATCAAGTGATAGCACTTGATCGTAGGTCATAATCATCGTTTAAGCTCAAAATGGGGTCACCATTTTTTGTTTAAGCATCTTGATGTATTCACATCTTGTTGAGTTGCTTTGACTCATGACTCGGGGCAAAGCTTCTCTAAGATGGAATGACATACCTTGCGTTGTGGTGTTGATCTTGATCATGTAGTCGAACTTGTGTAGGATGCTCAAGGTTGACGTTGTCCATCAACAGTTGGGAGCACCCCTAGTAGTTTGAGTTCATCTTCCTACATGGGTTAGTCTTGCAGGGAAGAGCACTTGTGCATCCAAATTGACAATCATGAAATTTTTCATAAAAAGATAGTCAAAGGATATGTTTGTATTCAACAACCATATCATAGGAACTTGGTGATGTAGAGATTGCTCAAAATGTGAGTGACTTGCAATCCCATAGATTTGGGTTCATCCAAGTACCTACAAGGGTTAGATAACATGCAAGGGTACAAGTAGAGATTCAAGACATATGATCATCATCATAAGAGAAATATCAAGGATTAGTCATAAAAGGCTCATGCCTTGCATGTATCCGAATGGAGTTTCTACTCCAAGTTTGAGGCATCAATGTCACCTCTCAAACGGCAGAACACTTTCTCATCAACCGGTTTAGTGAATATATTTGCCAATTGCTCATCGGTTCGAACATGCTTAAGACTAACGTCTCCTTTAGCAACATGATCTCGAATGAAATGATGACGAACTTCAATATGCTTAGTTCGAGAATGTTGCATGGGACTATGAGCAACCTTAATAGCACTTTCATTATCGCAAAGCAATGTAACATGTTTCACATGCATTCCATAATCCTTAAGGGTTTGGGTCATCCAAAGTAATTGAGCACAACATGATCTGGCGTCAATGTATTCCGCTTCGGCAGTGGATAAGGATACCGAGTTTTGTTTCTTGGAGGACCAAGATACAAGGGATCTACCAAGAAATTGACAAGTACCCGAAGTGGACTTTCTATCAACCTTGTCACCAGCACAGTCCGAATCGGAGTAGCCAACAAGATCAAAAGATGACTTCTTCGGATACCAAATGCCAAAGTTTGGTGTATGAATTAAGTATCTCACTATCCTTTTCACGGCCTTAAGATGACACTCTTTAGGGGCCGCTTGATATCGTGCACACATGCACACACTTAGCATAATATCTGGACGGGAGGCACATAGATATAACAATGAACCAATCATAGAGCAGTAAACCTTTTGGTCAACCGGTTTGCCATCCTTAGTCAAGTCAAGATGTCCACTAGTAGGCATGGGTGTTTCCATACCTTTGCTTTCTTGCATGTTGAACTTCTTGAAAAGATCCTTGGTAATCTTTGTTTGAGAAACAAAGGTACCTTCCTTAGTTTGCTTGATTTGCAAACCAAGGAAAAATTTGAATTCACTCATCAGACATATCAAACTTCTCCGACATTAGCCTTCCAAACTTTTCACTAAAATGGGGGTTAGTAGAACCAAATATGATGTCATCCACATAAATTTGGCACATAAATAATTCACCATTAATCCTTTTAGTAAAATAGTGTAGAATCAATCTTCCCAATTTCAAAGCCTTTTTAATAAGGAACTTGGTCAAGCATTTATACCATGCTCTAGGAGCTTGTTTAAGACCATAAAGAGCTTTATGAAGTTTGTAGACATGATTAGGTTTCTTGGGATTGACAAAGCCGGGAGGTTGTTTAACATAAACTTCCTCCTCAATTTCACCATTTAGAAAATCACTTTTAATGTCCGTTTGATACAAAGTGATATCATGGTGATTGGCATAAGCAAGTAAGATGTGTATGGACTCAAGTCTAGCAATGAGGGCATATGTCTCACCATAGTCCATACCTTGGACTTGAGTGTAGCCTTGAGCAACGAGGCGGGCATTGTTGCGTACAACTTGTCCATCTTCATCTTGCTTATTCCGAAACACCCATTTGGTTCCAATGACATTGTGCTTGTCGTCGGGCTTCTCAACCAATGTTCACACATGATTCCTCTCGAAGTTGTGTAGCTCTTCGTGCATAGCATTCACCCAATCCGGATCCTCAAGAGCTTCTTCAACCTTCATAGGGTCAACACTATAAATGAATGAGTAGTATTCACAAAAGTTAGACAAACGAGCTTTAGAGCAAGTGATTCTCCCAGTTTGAATATCATCGAAGATTTGTTCAATGGGATGGTCTCTTGCGACTCTTAATCTAACTCGTGAGAGCTTTTGTTTGGGTTGGGGTGGAACATCCTCTTCATTGTCTTCTTCTTCTCCTCCTTCTTCATTGTCATTGGCATTGTCGTTCTCTTGTGGAGGTGGAGAGGGAGATTGAGGTCGTTCTTCATATTGTACTTCCTCATTTTCTCCGTCTTGACGTGTTCCACTTGTGAATGCCTCCAAGTCAACTTGTGGTTCACCTTGACGTGAAGTTGAGGCTTCCACTTGAACGGGCGAAGTACTCTCCTTCACCTCTGTTGGGTGAATCTTGCCAATAGATAAATCTTGGATTGCTTACGAAGGATCTTTGTCTCCTACATCAAGTGGCAATTGCTCTACTTGGGAGCCGTTAGATTCATCAAACTTCACATCTACTGTCTCTTCAACTTTTTGGGTGAAATTCTTGTAGACACGGTAAGTTTGAGAGTTTGAATCATAACCGAGTAGGAAACCTTCATGAGACTTATGAGCAAATTTTGAGCGACGATGCTTATCAAGAATGTAACACTTCGAGCCAAATACTCGAAAGTATCCAACTTGGGGTTTGTTACCGGTGAGAAGCTCGTATGCCGTCTTGCCGAGAAGCTTGTGAAGATATAGTCGATTCGTAGAATGGTAAGTTGTCCCAACCGCTTCCGCCCAAAAGTGTCTTGGCGTTTTGTATTCATCAAGCATCGTTCTTGCCATCTCGATAAGTGTTTGGTTCTTCCTCTCAACAACTCCATTTTGTTGAGGCGTGTACGTAGCCGAGAACTCATGTGAAATCCCTTCTTCATCAAGAAAGGTATCCACATTGGCGTTCTTGAACTCCGTTCCATTGTCGCTTCGAACCTTCTTGATCTTCACTTCAAATTGGTTTTGGGCATTCCTAGCGAAATTCTTGAAGATCTTTTGGACCTGCGATTTATCATCAAGAAAGAACACCCACGTAAATATTGAAAAATCGTCAACAATGACCAGACCGAACGAGTTACCACCGAGACTCTTGTAGGCGTTGGGATCGAAAAGATCCATGTGAAGTAGCTCAAGCGGTCTTCTCGTGGTCATGATGTTCTTCATGGGATGACTTCCTCCAACCTGTTTTCCTGCTTGACAAGCATTGCAAAGTCTATCCTTGTCAAATATGACATCTTTAACACCTAGGATATGATCACCTTTAATAAGCTTATCAAGATTTCGCATGCCCACGTGACCTAACCTTCTATGCCATAACCAACTTTTAGAAGATTTAGCAATTAAGCAAGTATGAGATTGAGCTCTCATAGTGAAACCAACAATGTATAGATCACATCTACGAATATCGGTAAAGACCATATTATGGTTATCTCTACGAAACACTCGGCAATCTACTTCAGTAAATAGAACATTGAAACCGAAGTCAGCTAGTCTAGATACGAAAAGTAAATTGTAGCCAAGAGATTCAACGAGCATAAAGTTTTGGATAGAGCTATCATTGCAAATGGCCACCTTACCAAGGCCAAGTACCTTTCCCTTGGAGTTATCTCCAAAAATGACATACTTGCATGGACCATCGTTCTTAGCAAGCTCACGAAACATGTCCTTATCTCCGGGCATATGATCAGTACATCCACTATCGAGAATCCATTCTTTCCCTCCAGCCATGTACCACAAAGGTTAGCCATAAGACCAAAGTGTCTCATCGACTCATCAAGAACAAAGTCACTATCATCATCCTCATCATAATATCCATGCTCAACATCATCATGTGAATGATCATCACCTAGATAGAGTGATTCATTAAATTTATGACCATGACAATGTGCATGTTTATGGATTCTAATAATTTGTGAGATGATGGTACTAATGACTCCAACATCTCCTTTGGCATGTATAAGGTCACGGAGCTCAAATAGACAATCATCAAATTTAGGATCACTAGGATCCATATTTTGAAAAGCAATGGAATTTTGGAGAATCTCATCTAGATCTTTCAAGGAATAGTTTGGAAAGCGCTTCTCATGATATTTCCATATAGTATAAGCACATTCAAATGTAGGCAAGCATACAAGCAAATTTCTAGACGGTCCTCTAATGATAAGATCAATAGTTCTAAGATTGCAGGTCATGTCAACATACTCATCGGGGGTAGGATGCAAAGGATCAATGGGGGGCACATAAGGGTTAGTAATATACTTGTTCAAATCATATTCATTGAAAATCTCAAGCATCTCATTCTTCCAAGAATTATAGAACTCTCCATCAAGCAAAGGCACTCTATGTCTAATACTCCCAATCGTAGACTCATCCATCTTTTTCCAATGGTGATTAAACCAAAGCAATGGAGACCAAATCTCTTATACCAATTGAAAGGATCGAGAAGAGGGGTCTAGAGGGGGGGTAATTAGACCCTCAACAAGTAAAAGTGGCAATTTTTATGTTGTTCAGGTTAAGGTGGAGTTTTAGCACAAGTTTAAGCATTGACAATACATTTCAAGCAAGTATGACAAGAGTATATGCAGCGGAAAGAGTAAAGCATGCTAATTGCAAGAAAGTAAAGGGATGGGATTGGAGTGTGCAAACGCAATGAAGACACGGAGATTTTTGTTGTGGTTCCGATAAGTGGTGCTATTGTACGTCCACGTTGATGGAGACTTCAACCCACAAAGCATAACGGTTGCGCGAGTCCACGAAGTGCTCCACCCACGAAGGGTCCACGAAGAAGCAACCTTGTCTATCCTACCATGGCCCTCGCCCACGAAGGACATGCCTCACTAGGGTAGTTCTTGACGAAGTAGGCGATCTCCTTGCCCTTACAAACTTCTTGGTTCAACTCCACAATCTTGTCGGAGGCTCCCAAGCGACACCTAACCAATTTAGAAGACACCACTCTCCAAAAGGTAATAGATGTTGTGTTGATGATGAACTCCTTGCTCTTGTGCTTCAAATGATAGTCTCCCCAACACACAACTCTCTCTCACAGATTTGGATATGGTGAAAAGATGATTTGAGTGGAAAGCAACTTGGGGAAGGCTAGAAATCAAGATTCTTGTCGTATGATTGGTATATCTTAGTCTCAACACATGAATAGGTGGTTCTCTCTCAGAAAATGTATGCTGGGAGTGTAGACATGTTCTGATGGCCCTCTCACATATGGAGAAGGGGTGGAGGGGTATATATAGCCTCCACACAATCAAACCGCTACACACATTTGACCCAACTCGGTCAGACCGAATAGAAGAACTCGATGAGACCGATTTAGTTCAAAATGTGAACGTTAGGAATCTCGGTGGGACCGACTGGAACAACTCGGTGGGACCGATGTACTAGGGCTTAGGGCAAACATCAACTCGGTGGCACCGATTGCATCAACTCGGTGAGAGCAAAGTGAAGCAATAAGGCAACTGGGAGAATGTCAAGCCAACTCGGTGAGACCGAAATAAATGCAACAAGTCACAGAGCGTTGGCAAGGCCATCTCGGTGAGACCGAGATCCGTATTGGTGTGACCGAACTGTTAGGGTTTCTGGCAGTGGCTATGTCGTATGAACTCGGCGTCTCCGGGTAGGAAGAATCGGTGGGGCCGAGTTGGAGTTTGGGATTTTGACATATTTGGAATGAGAAAGTGGTTGAGGGATTTGGAGCAATATCATTAAGCATTTGAGCAAGCAAGCCATTAAGCAACACCTCATTCCCTTTTTTTAGTATTGGCTTTCCTATGGACTCAATGTGATCTTGGATCACTAAAATAGAAATGAAGAGTCTTGAGCTTTTGCCAATATATGTCCTTAGCATTTTGAAGGGGTTCCACATACTCATGTCCTTAACACGCCATTGTTGAACTTGTCTGAAATGCACTAGATAGAAGCATTAGTCCAACAAAAGATATGTTGATATTAATTATCAAAATCACCGAGGAAGCACTTGTGCTTTCAACAAAATCCGGAAAAAATGGGTCGTGCGTTGAAGTTGGCCCGAGGGGCAGATCCATCTACCAGGAACAAGCAATCATACGATGCATGACATTAAGATTTATTAGTGCGGTTCATTGGACATCTGCTAATTCCTGAGGCATGACTAAGGGTGTTCGTCCCCATGATATCGCTACGATACGGCACACCGGCCAATCAGACGCCGACACATGCCGTCACCGGCAGATACATCTACAATTTTTTTTGTCATAATTCCAATAAAATTAACAAAAGTTGCTCATCCAAATAAACCTGCTAGACAAGTACATCGAGTCGCGTGCATCACTCGATGCAGAGACCACCAAGTGCCTTCCCCTCTTTGTGAAAAAAGAAAAAAAACGCAATGCCAGCTAACAAGCAAATAAACTTACAAACTTTCCATGCGTCGCTATAGCAGGTTTTGTAAATGAAATGCAAACTATTTGGATATTGGAAAAAAATATGAATTTCATGTCCTTTATTGTAAAGTTTAATAAAGTTCACCAATATGTGGCCGAGCACCCATTTATAAAAAGATAAATACGTCATCTATTTCAAAATAGATGTTTTTTAGCATGTCAAAGTTTTCCCAAAATACTTGTAGTGTTGTGGTGAAGCCGTAACTAAAAGGACAAAACGATGTCAAAGCCTCCAATATTTTATTTTATTTTGTGGGTTAAAGCCTCCAATATTTTATTTTATTTTGTGGGTGAAAGCCTCCAAATTTTGCTAAATCTGTATTGCAAAATTTTACCTTAGTATTAATAATCTCCTTTCTTTCTTTGCGAACTTATGCCAAGTAGTATTCAGGTGAACGAGGGGATTCTTTTGCGGTAAAATAAAAAAGAGGAAAATTTTCAACGTATGAAAACCTAGCTCCACACAGAGAGAGAGAGAGAAATCTGCATCAGTTGTGCGTGGTGGTAGAAGAATACTGCGCGGCACTAGCTGCTCCATCCCGATGACCCGAACCCTCCCTTCGGCAGCAACCAGGGCCTGCTTACAACTAACCATAACAATTATCACTTTCCTGCCACGTTGCAATCTGCTACATACGGACGGAACGGCAGTTTCCTACCACAATCATGTCTGCAAAATCAACTAGAGTAGCTAGGTCGTATCGGTTGCCCATGCCCATCAACAGAACCAGTGAAAGCTCTACCACCGTTTTTTGTTCCATGCCCCTTATCCTTTTTAATCTCTTGATGATTTGATGAAGAGACTATTCGAATCTTGTGTTTATCACGTGCTTCCATCTCAGGGAACCAGCGACGAAGCACCTACAGTCTATTCTCTCTCTCTCTCTCTTGCTCTCTTGCGGGGGAATCTCTCTTTTTTCTTTTTCTTTTTTGAGAAGCACAGAGGCTGAAATTACAAATCTAGCCTACACTCTTTGGACCAGGTATCTTTTAGTTCATCGGGCACCGATGACAGCTGGAAGAAGTCTCCTAACAGTTTTGCACGGTGCGCTAGGCCATGAGCAAGGCCATTCTGTTCTCTCCTGATCCATCTAGTTTTGCATGAGGGGTAGCCAGCCAAAATCGCCTGCATGTCTCCAACTATTGGGTACAGGGGCGATAGATTGGATACTCCGGGTGCAATTGCCTTTGACAGCACGAGGCAGTCCATCTCAAACTCAATAGGTTCGTTAAAGTATTTTGTTAGTTCCCGTAGCCCCATGAGCCCTGCCATTCCTTCTGCTTCCTCAACTGACGAGCATCGGTCTATGTTGCAACCCATGGAGAAAAGAACCCGACCCTGGTGGTCTCTTGCAACTGCGTCGCCCGCGCTGCACCCCGTGGCTACCTCAAACGCTGCATCTGCGTTTAATTTAATCGTTCCAACAGGCGGGGCCTCCCATTTCATGGCGTTCTGAACCGGTGGTGTGAGGCGCTGATCCCCATACTGATTCATGTCACATGTCGCTTTCACACTGTCAGTTCTCGATTGGGCTTCTCTGACTTCTTGTTCGTATTTAAGTAGGAAGCCCACCGATCCCGAAATGGATTCTTTTCCATTCCCATGCACTATATCATCATGGAGAAACCATGCACGCCATAATATCAGCAAGATCCTGTTGCGCATTTCGCCGTCGCATCTATTGAGCAGGACCTGTAGCCAATCCTCACCTGTATACCAAAAGGCTTGTTCGTTAGGTATCTTCCAGTGATCTCTCATCATATGCCTCAGAGCTTTGCTCTTTGTGCATTCCACCACCGCGTGATATTCATTCTCATCCGCATTACCGCAGATCACACAAGTCTTGTCTGGCACAATTGTCCGTCTGCATTTGTTCACCTTTGTAGCCAGGGTGTTAGTTGCTATCCTCCATGCAAAGATTTTTATTTTCTCAGGTATCTTTGCTTTCCAGATTAGATCCCATAGGCTTCTATCATCTATGCCTGCCGAGGAGCTGGATGTTTGCGGGCCCGATCCTTTTAGAGCCATAGCAAGCTGGTATGCACTCTTGACTGTGAACATGCCGGATTTTTCAGGATGCCACGCAATGCAGTCCTCGGTCTCTCTGGCGGGAATCCTAATGTTCAGAATCTCTTCTGCATCACACGGGTTGAATATCTGGTTTACCAACGTTCGGTTCCAGATCCTCAGGTTGGGCTCGAAGGACCCAACGTAATCTAGACCTGCGTATAAAGCTTGTTGTTTTAAGACCCGCCTGCCTCGGGATCCATTGATCTCTTTGGATTTGGATGCTCTTACCATTTCCAACTCGCCAAATTAGCCCCTTCTTTAGTAGCTCGAGTCCAAATTCAATCCCCCTCCATGACTATGACGCGTCCGAGGCGAATACCGTGTCCAGAAGTTCGCCATTGGGGTAATACTTTGATTTCAGTACCTTCGCGCATAAACTGTCAGGCTTCTGAAGTAGTCTCCACCCCTGTCTAGCCAGAAGGGCCTGATTAAACAAGTGCATGTCTCTGAACCCAATCCCTCCTCCTCGTTTTGGTTTTGTCAACTTGTCCCATGCCATCCAATGCACTTTGTGATGGCCATCTTCTTGCCCCCACCAAAACTCACGGATAAGTCTTTCATACTTTTCACAAAAACTTAATGACATTTTAAACACACCCATGGTAAAGGTGGGAAGTGCTTGAAGCTCTGATTTCACATGCACATCCTTCGCAGCAAAAGACATGTGCCTCCCTGTCCAGTTACTACATCTTTTCAAAAACCTATCCATTATAGGTTCAAACTTTTCGTCCTTCATTCTGCCTTCTGGTGTGGGAAGTCCCAGATATTTACTTTCGAAAGTTGAGCTTTCCACCTCTAGGGGCTCGCGGATGCCGACTTGCATTGCATTAGGGCATTTCTCACTGAAAAGCAATGAGCATTTGCTTGGACTTAGAAGTTGCCCTGTGCCTCGCTGGAAGCTGTTTAGTGCCTGTTTGATTACTTCTGCTTGCTCAACCGTAGCCTTAAAGAAGAGGAGACTATCATCCGCGAAGAGTAGATTAGATATGCCAGGGCTTCCACGTGCTACCTTTATAGGGGTGATCCTTCCTTCGATGCACTCCTTATTTAGGGTGCGGGTTAGGGCCTCGGCCACGAACAGGAACAGATACGGGCTAAGCGGATCACCCTGTCTTAGGCCCCTCGTCGGCTTAAACCTCTCCAACAAATCCCCATTCAGTTTTACTGTGTATCTGACAGATCTCACACACGTCATGATCCAAGTCCTCCACTTACTGCTAAATCCATACTTCTCCAGGACCCCTTCTAGGAATTTCCAGTCTACTCTGTCATAGGCCTTTGCTAGGTCCAACTTATAAGTGCAATGGTTATTAAGGGCAACTTTGCTATGTTGAATTTTGTGGAAGCACTCGAAAGCGATCAAGGCGTTATCTGTTATCAAACGGCCTGGGATGAATGCACTTTGAGTCTCTGAAATAATGTTGTCCAGGAGAGGTCTTAGCCGGTTGACCAGACACTTGGATATAACCTTGTATATCATATTACAGAGGCTTATGGGTCTAAAATCTTTGTGGAATTTTGGGTCATTTCCTTTTGGTATTAACACAATGACTGTGTCGTTCAACCCCTCTGGCATCACGCCATCCTTAAAGAATTCCTGAACTGCTTTCACCACATCAGATTTTAGTACACCCCAGTTTCTCTGAAAAAGGCGAGCATGAAAGCCATCCGGCCCCGGAGCTTTGAGTGGGCCAATTTGGAATAGGGCATCGCTGATTTCTTTCTCCGTAAAAGCCATTTCAAGCTTCTCATTTGTCTCTTGGCTGACCACTTGTGAAAACAGGCCCAGCAGGTCATGCGGCACAACATTCTTATCCTCTGTAAACAGCTCCTTGAAGAAATATGTGGACAGCCTTTGGAGGTCTTCTTTCCCTTCAACCCATTGACCCCGCCCGTCCTTTAGCTTCATTATTTGGTTTTGCTTTCTCCTCCATGTGGCCTGACGATGGAACCAGTCGGTATTTCTGTCTCCCTCTCGTATATATGTTGCTCTCGATCTCTGTCGCCACATGATTTCCTCTCTGAGTAGCATTTCATCGAGTTCAATTGATATCCTCCTATTCTCTCTGTCATTTTCCTCCGACACTGGCTCATTCATTAGTGTATGTAGCCTCTGACGAAGACTACTAGTCTGTCGATTGATCGAACCAATTTTTGCTGTACTCCATTTGCCCAACTCTTTCTGCATGATATTGATCTTCTTTTGGATCTCCTGTAGGGTTGTGGCCGCTCCCGTACTATTCCAGCATCCTCCCACCGTGGGTTGTAGGATCGGCTCCCTCTCCCACAAGGCTTCGTATCGGAAGTCTTTTTTCCTTCTGTATTCCATCCTTCTACCGAATTGCAGCAGTAGTGGCAGGTGGTCAGACCTGGTAGAGCAGATGTGCTCGACTTGGGCATTCTGAAATCTCCTAGTCCATTCCGATGTGGCTACCCCTCTGTCCAATCTTGCCTTCACATTGCCTCTTCCCACCTGCTTGTTATCGTATGTCCAATCTGGCCCGCGGTATCCAAGGTCATGGAGGTCACACCAGTCAAGTGCCTCTCTAAAATCAGCCATGTGCCGCTCTGACCTTCTTGAACTCGAGAAGTGTTCACTTTGCCATGTCGTTTCATTGAAGTCTCCGATCACCATCCATGGCGATCCAGAGTTATGCTTAAGTCTCTTAAGCAAGTTCCACATATGTACTCTATCATGTGCTTTAGGTTCACCATACACAAAGGTGCCCCTCCACCACTGTTCATTGGGATTACTGCGAATCAACACATCTAAATAGCGCGGACCAAGTGAGAGCTTTTTTATTTCAACAGACTCGTCCCAGTACAAGGCGATGCCTGCCCCTTTCCTAACTCCATCATGCAGCAGACAGTTTTTGAGGCTGAGCCTCCACCTAAGATTGCTAACCCTCTCTTTATTTTGCCTAGTCTCTGAGAGGAACACGATGGACGGGCGATGTGTGCTTACCAGGCACACCAACTCTTGAACTATCCGGGGTTGCCCTATTCCCCGGCAGTTCCAGCTTAAGATCCTCATGGCTCCTGACGGACGCTACCATTCGCGCCCGTCAGTTTACCGGGAGCCCCTGGCCCGGTTGCTTCCTGTGCTTCCCCTTTCCTTTCATCCGCCAGCCTCTCTGTAGCATCAGTCCCCTTCTGCTTCTTGTGTTGTTCTTCCCCTGGATCCTCAACATCCGCTTCTGTATCTGCACCGATGCCCAACTTGCGCTCCCCTCTCTTGCCAAGGACCGAAGCACCCTATTCCTCTGGCTTTCTGTTGGTTTTCCTGCCTGCATTCTTCTTCACACACCCAGGTGTGATCCCAGCTACAGCTTGCTTCATGATGTCGCTACCTTCCTGCTTCTCCTGGCCCCCTAGCCCTCGAGTATCAGCTTCCCTGTTCCCGCTCCTATCGGGTTTCCCTGGTTCGTACTAGGGTCCCCTCTCATCAAAACTCTTACATCCCCTGATATCTTCACTCCTGCCTCACCTGCATTACCTTCCACCACCTTGGCGTCCATGGCTTGCAGGTTGGTTCCCACAATATTGGCCGGCTCGAACCCTGGGGGATACTCAAGGCTCTGGCCGCAGTTCTCCCACTCATGACCCAGGCCTGGGGTATTGTTGCTGTCTCCCCCTTCCCCAGCCGGTTTGTTGTCCAGCGCCATCAGCCCATCAACATCTGTTCCTGGATCTTGCTTGTTTTTGTTATCTGTCACCGGTCCCAGCCTGATTGCCTGCACCGGAGCGATCGCCTCTTGCACCAGTGGATCCGCCAGAACATCATCAGGAACCCCTCTGGTGTTCACTGCAGCCAGTGTTGTTGGTGCTGATCTCGCCTTGCTCGGACCTTCTGGTTCAAAGTTGAGGAATCTCCTGGCACTGGCTGTCTCTGGAACCACGAATCCACCTCTACTACTACTCCTCTTAAAAGGGGAGGCGCGCAGCGCTGCCGAAAACCTCATCTTTTGGAGGTTTGACGGTAGCTTACATTCACGTTGGCCATGCCCTAGGTATCCACAGAAGCTACAGAAGCGGGGGAGTCGCTCATATTTTACATTCAGGCGGCACACAACATCTTCTGCATAGTCATGGAATTCTAGCTTGCTACTGAGTGGCTCATCCACGTCATGGTTGATCCTAATTCTGATGGACTCTCCCCAAATTCTACCCTCTCTGTCCGCATCAACCTCAATCACTTTCCCGAGCTCACTCCCGATTACACGCGCGACCTGCTCGAAGAACATGATGGGTGGAGCGTCAAAGATACGCGCCCAGATCGGCATGTGGGCAACTTCAACATCTCCTGGTCTTGCGCCGCCATCCACCGCCACCATCAGGAAAGGATCACCCCGGTGAGTCCAGGGCCCATTGTTGGGGATGAACCGGAGATCACCTTCCCTCTCAAACTCAAGCATGAATCTGTTGTTCTTCAAGGGGGAGTAATTGAGTCGCCCCCTCAAACCCCACTTGTTCTTCAGTTCTTCGAACAGCCCTCCCACTCCGAAGAGCTGGACTAAGAAGGAAAGGCCGATGGCGATCCAGTGTGAACGCATGGCCGCCCTCTCCCTTGACAGATCCAGGGCAACCACGCGGTCCTCCTGCCCTCCCATAACGGGGATTACAGGTGCAATCACATGTCCCTGGCCGCCGTCGACAGCCCCCTGGCCCGCCTGCATCCCCTGTGCAGGGGTGCGGTACTGGTCCCCGCAATCGCGGGATGAGCCGCCGTGCTCCAGTGCTCTGACGCCCAGGCCACTCTTGTCGGCCGGAGCCCTCACATCTCCTTCAACCTGCATCGCCTTCTTGCCAGCGTTCTGGTTCTCCATGGACGCTCTGCTCTTGTTTGGTGTGAATTGAGATTGTATCTGTGGGTTACCAGCTCTCTCCCTTTGGATCTTTATATCCCCATCCATCACTCTGCATAATGGTGATTCTCCATTTGTTTTTGGAAGGATCAGATTCTCTGCCATCTCTTGCAATTTCAAATCCTCCCCTTTTGGCCTTGATCCTCCTCTGTCGTCAGGTGGATCCGATAGTTGTATCACCTTGTAATTCCCTTCCTTTCCTGTTTGATTTACTGCCTTTGGTCTGTTGAGCAGATCCTCTCTCATATTTTTCATCTTTCCTCTGATCCTTGACATGCGCTGGTCCATTTCCTCCTTCCATGGCCTTACTTGATATCTTTTGCTCTTCTTCCTTTCCGTCGCGTATCTCTGAATCGCTTCCCTTGTTTTGATCCATGAGTCTCTCAGTCCCAGGAGATCTCCTCCTACTCTCAGCTCTGATCCGATCCTGTTACCGCGCCTTCGCTCTTGATTCGTCGGGGGGATCTTTGGCTCACCGGATCCGATCTCCGGCCGCCTCTGTGTCGCCTCGTGGGGGCTCCGTGATTACCGCTTGCCATTTGTTGCAGGGAGTTTTCGATCGGGAATCTCTCTTTTTCTTCCTCTGTGTACCTCGACGTACAACGGGACCACTTCTGAATTCCGGGTTATGTTTCTCAAATTGCGTTTAAATTTGTGTCTTTTGATGTTTCAATTGACACAACTTTGTGATAGCACCGAATTAATTTCCTCTGTGTTTCATGCTTTAGTTTTCCTATATATATGTATATGGGTGATCCACGAGTACGGCTAAGTACCAACAGCTGTTGCACATTACCGTACCCGGTTACTATTATCTCTAATGCATTATTTGGTGGTTTTACAAAAATACAATCAAATCCATTTGAAACAGACTAATTGGGTGTCTATGGCATATTTCTAGAGGCAAATATTGACTGATTTTGCAGTTCGTTTTCTTCCATTTTTGTTGCTAGATAGCAACACTAATTATATCTATTTCGCAAAAGACTCTAATTGTATCCCCGGTTTTCTCCCCACCCCAGACACCATTTAGGGGGACTCTGTTGAGTATATTGTGTACGTGTATATTGTGTATTGGGCCCACCTCCTGTTTCCTTTGTATAGTCGAGGTTGTGGCTCCCCTCTGTACTCATATATACGTGCCTGGTGCACCAATCAATGCATTGTGATTGCACATCCCGTACTTGTCCTTCTACATGGTATTAGAGAAGGTCTTTCCGCCGCCTAACCCTAGCCGCCGCCGCCATCCCTCGCCGCCGCCACCCGCCGACGTCGCTGCCACGCGCCCCCGCGCTGCTGCCACTGCCGCCGGTCGCCGCCGCCTTGCTCTCCCCCTGCAGCCGCCACCCGCCGCTGTCGCCGCAGCGCACCTCCTGTGCCGCCGCCACCCGCAGCCGGTCGCCGTTGTCCCACTTCCGCCTCTACTCCTCCTCCTCCCTACACACGCACCCAATCCCTCCCCCACCCGCGCCGCTCCCCTCCCACCCGAGTCGCGCCACACCCGAGCCGTCGCCCCTCACCCGAGCCGCCGCCCCGAAACCCTAACTCCCCCACCCGCATCATGAGCTCCTCCTTCTCCACCGTCTCCAACCCCTTCGCTGGTCCCGATGTCACCCTCGTCCGCGACCTCAACATCCATGAGCGTATCCCGGTGAAGCTTGATCAATCCACCCCCTCCTACTCCACTTGGAAGCGGTATTTTTCGCTGGTGTTCCACGAGTACCTCCTTCATGGCCACGTCGACGGTACAGTGGACTCGGCCCTCATGATCAACGAGGAGGAGTGGATGATCCTCGAGGCCACCATCATCCGCTGGTTCTACCTCACCATCTCTAGCGACCTCTTCCACACCGTGGTGGATTACGACGACGACGCCTACGCCATTTGGACCAAGCTCAACGGCCTCTTCACCGACAACAACTTGCAGCGCAAGGTCCTTCTCCACGGCGAGTTTTACGGGTGTCAGCAGCTTGACTCGTCCATCGATGATTTTTGCATGCGCCTCAAAAAGCTTGCCGATGAGCTCTGCGATCTCGGGGGGACGGTTGGCGACGAGCTCCTCACCAGCACCCTCACCGTCGGCCTCAACGAGGATTTTGGGAACGCCGCCTCCAACCTCACCCTCATCCCGGAGCCTACCTTCTCTAAGGTGGTGGCATACCTCAAGCTGGAGGAGCGCCGAATGAGGATGTCCCAGACTCGGTCGACCCATACCACCCTCGTCGCCGGCACCCACGGGGGCCAGGCCCCGCCGCCGCTGCGCCCCGTGCCGGTCCAGCAGCCGGCGCCCATCTACCCGCTCGCCCCGGTCGCCCCCTTCCCGCCACCCCAGCCGACCGCCAATGGGGGAGGGCGTCGTGGCGGTCGCCGCGGAGGCCGCAAGCAGCAGGGGGCGCGAGCGCTCAGGGAGGAGCAGCCCACCCGCCGCAGCAGCCCTACCAGCCGGCCCCGTGGTACACCGGCCAGAACCCATGGACCGGCGTCATGCACGCCTACTCCATGCCGGTTCCCCGTGCCCCTGCCCCGGGTATTCTCGGCGCCCGGCCACCGTCTCACTAGGCGTTCTACGCCGCGCCGCAGCCTTACGCGGCGCCCTACGGGCCTCTCTCCTATGACCAGCAGCCGCAGCCAGGCGGGCTGCCGCTGCTGCCCCTGACGGCACCGCCGCAACAGCATGCTCTCCTGCCGGCGCCGTGGGACCCGGCTCTTCTGGCGGCTCTTCACACCACCCCCTCACCGTCCATCTACACCGGCGGCGGCGATTGGTATATGGACACTGGAGCTACCGCGCATATGGCCGCTTATCCTGGTAACCTCCACACTTCCTATCCCGTCCACACTTTCGCTCGCATCACCGTCAGTGACGGTTCCTCCCTTCCCATTACTCACATAGGACATGCATCTTTTCCGTCTAATATTACTCCATTACCACTGTCTAACGTCTTAGTTTCTCCTGATCTTATCAAAAATCCTGTTTTTGTTCATTCTTTTACACGTGAAAATCCTGTTACCGTTGAGTCTGACGAGTGTGGTTTTTCTGTTAAGGACGCTCGCACCCGGATGATACTCCACCGATTTGACAGCCCCGACGAGCTCTACCTGGTTCACTCTGCCACCTCCACCACTTCCGCCACCCCTATCGCTCTCGCCATCGGTGTGGATCTTTGGCACGCTCGCTTGGGTCATCCCAACCCCGCCACCCTTCGTCATATACTTTGGAGTTTTTCTTTCGCGTGTAATAAGAACGAGGATCACTCATGTCATGCATGTCGCCTCGGCAAACATGCTCGTCTCCCGTTTAGGGCATCTTCTCATGTTGCATCGTACCCGTTTGAGTTAATTCATAGTGATGCTTGGACCTCTCCTGTTGCAAGCAATACGGGCTATCTTTATTATCTTGTCATACTTGAAGATTGTTTGCATTATGTGTGGACCTTCCCGTTGCGTCGCAAGTCGGATGTTATATCCACTCTCGCCGCCTTCTACTTTTATGTTCTCACGCAGTTTGGTCATCCCATTCTTGCGTTCCAGACAGATAACGGGAAGGAGTTCCACAACCCAGCTGTTCGTACTCTCCTCACCACACATGCCACGACTTTTCATCTCACCCGCCCGTACACTTCGCAGCAGAACGGTCGCGCTGAGTGTGTCCTCCGCACTCTTAACGACTATGTTCGGACTCTCCTCTTTCACGCCAATGTGCCTCCGCGCTTTTGGCCTGACGCTCTCGCCACCGCATCACTCCTCATTAACATTCGTCCATGTCGCCCTCGCGGGAACTTTGCACCTCATCACCTCATCTTCGGTGCACCGCCCTCTTATGGTGAGCTTCGCAACTTCGGCTGTCTCGGCTATCCTAGCATCGCCGCCACTGCGCCTCATAATCTTGCACCCCGCTCCGTCGCCTGCATCTTTCTCGGCTACCCACCTAACACTAGGGGCTACCGCTGCTATGATCTCGTCTCCCATCGTGTTTTCACCTCCCGACACGTTTACTTTGATGAGAAGGTGTTTCCGTTTCAGCAACATGTACCCCTCGTCGCCTCGTCGCCGCCGGCCACCGGCGGCCCTTTGGCGACTCTGTCAGGTGGACGGCCCTGGTCGGCTCTCGGACTGCCTCCGGGCTTTGGCGGTCCTCGCGCCGTGGTACGAGCTACGCCTCGCGCCCCCACGTCCGCGCCCGCCTCTTCGGCCTCCTCGGCTGACCCCGACGCCTCGGCCGGCGCCCCCTCATCACCCGCCACCCCCGCTTCGGGCGCCGCGAGCTCGGGCGCCGAGGGCTTGGCTGCCGCCTCCTCCCCGGCCGCATCGCCGGAGGTCTCGCCGGCTGCCTCGCCGGCCGCCTCGCCGCTGGCCGCCTCTCCGGCTGCTTCACCGGCCGTCTCGCCGCCTGCCTCGCCGGACATTCCAACGTTGCCGTCTCGTCCCTCACATGGGCCCGAGCTGGCGTTCACCGTCTGAGTCTGCGGTACTCGAGCGATGAGTACCTCCTCGCCGCCTCCACCGTGGAGCCGTCCCCTCTTCCTACGTCCGCTCGTGCAGCCCTTCATGATCCTCACTGGCTTGCCGCGATGCAGGAAGAGTTCGACGCTCTTCAGCGGAACCGCACCTGGACACTGGTTCCCCGGCCTCCTCGCGCCAACGTCATCAGCGGCAACTGGTTCTTTCGCCACAAGACCCGCTCGGATGGTACACTTGAGTGCTACAAGGCTCGCTGGGTGGTTCGTGGTTTTCGACAGCGCGTTGGAGTTGACTTCACTGAGGCGTTTGCATCGGTTGTCAAATCGGGCACAATCTGCACCGTCCTCCAGCTTGCAATGCCCCGAGGTTGGCCAGTTCATCAGATGGATGTCTCCAAGGCCTTCCTCCACGACCATCTTGAGGAGCAGGTTTATTGTGAGAAGCCCACCATTTTCTTCGACGCATCTCTTCCTGGCCATGTGTGTTTGCTATCCCGGTCTCTCTACGGGCTCAAGCAAGCACCTCGCGCCTGGTACCAATGGATCGCCGGGTTTCTTCAGACACTCGGCTTCAGCGTCACTCACTCGGACGCCTCACTGTTTGTCTATCAGCACGGTGACACGACTGCATATTTGCTCCTCTACGTCGACGACATCATCCTGACGCCCTCCTCCGCAACTCTTCTTCAGCAGATTACTCTCCGGCTGCATGACGAGTTCGCCATTAAGGACTTGGGTGCTCTACATTATTTCCTTGGCATTGAGGTCGTTCGGAGACCGGACGGCTTCTTTCTTCATCAGCAGAAGTATGCGCACGAGCTCCTTGAGCGTGCTGGCATGCTCAACTGTCACCCTGTTGCTACTCCTATTGACACGAAGGCTAAGGTTTCTGCTCTTGAGGGCTCGCCAGCGTCGGATGCTCCCTTCTACCAGTCCATTGTCGGTGCTCATCAGTATCTGACTCTCACCCGACCGGATCTTCAGTATGCTGTTCAGCAGGTGTGTCTCCACATGCACGCCCCTCGTGACTCCCATTGGACTCTCGTGAAGCGGATCCTCCGTTACATTCGCGGCACGATGGCTCTTGGGCTCACCCTCATGGCGTCCACTTCTCTGGAGATGGTGGCCTACTCCGACGCGGACTGGGCTGGCTGCCCCGACACCCGTCGATCCACCTCTGGCTACTGCGTTTACCTCGGTCCTTCACTCGTCTCGTGGTCTTCCAAGCAACAACCCACGGTTTCGCGCTCCAGCGCAGAGGCTGAGTACTGAGCTGTGGCTAACACTGTTGCTGAGTGCACCTGGCTACGGCAGTTACTTCAGGAGCTGCATCACGATGTTTCCCAGGCTACGGTTTTCTACTGCGACAACGTCTCTGCGGTGTACCTCTCTGCCAACCCTGTTCATCATCGCCGGACTAAGCACATTGAGCTGGACATTAACTTTGTGGGCGAGCAGGTGGCCCTTGGACGTATTTGAGTCTTCCATGTTCCGACTACACAACAATTCACCGATGTGATGATGAAGGTACTGCCGACTTCCACCTTCGAGGAGTTTCGTTCCAGTCTCTGCGTCACTGGCGCCGCTTCGACTGCGTGCGGGGGGGGGGGGGGTGTTGAGTATATTGTGTGTTGGGCCCACCTCCTGTTTCCTCCGTATAGTCGAGGTTGTGCCCCCCTCTGTACTCATATATACGTGCCTGGTGCACCGATCAATGCATTGCGATTGCACATCCCATACTTGTCCTTCTGCAGACTCCCTGCTACGAGGCACTTTTTTTACCACTAAACCGTAGAACAATAGTTTTACGGTATATTTTCATTAAATAAAATATTTACAGAAAGTAAAAAATTACAATCAGGCTAAAAAGCCTCAGCCAATACCAGTGGGTTCCAACATACAGAAAAATCACATGTTACTTTCCATCCAGGACTGGATCTTGTTTGCTTTAGCTGTCTTAGCTCTCAACAACCATTTTAAGGCCTTCTCTCATATAGAATTTCCAACACAGAGGGTGGGCAACTGCTTGCTTGAAAATCTTGTCATTACAAACAGACCATATACTCCAGCAACCAGCAATGATAATGTCCACCGCTAAATCCTTTGGATGGACTGAAATGGCCAGGCAGATCTCATCAAAGCTTGATATTCCTCTTCTTATTGTGGGCATGATTATATTCCAGCAATGGATGGAGAAAGGACAATCCCATAACAAGTGCATGGATGTTTCTTCAGTCTTTTCATCGCACAATACACAGCCATACAAATCAAGAAACATGGATTTTCTTCTCAGTAGATTCTTGGTGTTTACTCTGCTACGAGGCACTTGATTTTTCGTTGGCACACAAAATCGTATCTCCTATTTCCTCTCACTATTATTTCTTATTCTTTTTTCACATGCAAAGAAACAAAAAGTGCACATCTGTGGATGGTGGCCGGAGGAAAAATAATTTGACCCCGGAACCATAGAACAACTGTTCTATGGTAAATTTCTATTATTAAGATATAGTACAATTATATACAAAATATAGTCCATTGAAAAAGCATTGAAAGTTATCCAATTCCAATTGTTGGCCACAACGAGAGTATGATTAGTGCAGGGGGTTGTGAGTGTCCTAGAACAAGGGTGGCATATTAACTGCAATCTAGTGATTCATCTGTTGGGTAACGTTGCATTGAAAACAAAAAATTTCTACGCACACGCAATGATCTATCCATGGAGATGCATAGCAACGAGGGGAAGAGTGTGTCTACTTACCCTCGTAGAACGAAAGCGGAAGCGTTTTGACAACGCGGTTGATGTAGTCGAACTTCTTCTAGCTCCGACCGATCAAGCACCGAACGTACGGCACCTCCGAGTTCTGCACACGTTCAGCTTGGTGACGTCCCTCGCCTTCTTGATCCCACAAGGTGTCGAGGTAGTAGATGAGTTACTTCATCACGACGGCGTGGTGATGGTGATGGTGAAGTGATCTATGCAGGGCTTCGCCTAAGCACCACGAGAATATGACCGGGGGTGTAAAGTGTGGAGGGGGGCGCCGCACATGGCTAAAAATTGATGTTGTGTGTTCTAGGCGCCCCCCTCCCCACATATGTATAGGTGGGAGGGGAGGGAAGAGGCCAGGAAGCGCCCAAGGGCTGGCCGCCAGCCCCCTTGGGGCTTCCTTGCCCTACGCCCCCTGCCATATTTGACGGAGGGGGAAGGAAAGAGGGGGGAGAGAGAGAAGGAAGTGGGAATACTAATCCACACTTGCCTTTCTCGCTTCCCCTTTCCTTCTCCATCCTTGGCTGGCCCATATGTGGGGCGCACCAACCCCTTGTGGCTGGTGTGTTCCCCTCTTGGCCCATAAGGCCCATATCTTTTGTCGGGGTGCTCGAAACCCCTTCCGGTGACCCGATAAGTACTCGGTACCCCCCGAACACTTCCGGTGTCCGAATACTTTTGTCCTATACATCAATATTTACCTCTCGACCATTTTGAGACTCATCTTCATGTCTGTGATCTCATCCGGGACTCCGAACAACATTCGGTCACCAAATCACATAACTCATATAATATTAAATCATCATCGAATGTTAAGCGTGCGGACCCTACGGGTTCGAGAACTATGTAGACATGACCGAGACACCTCTCCGGTCAATAAACAATAACGGAACCTGGATGCTCATATTGGATCCTACATATTCTACAAAGATATTTATCGGTCGAACCGTTATGACAACATACGTTATTCCCTTTGTCTATCGGTATGTTACTTGCCTGAGATTCGATCGTCGGTATCTTCATACCTAGTTCAATCTCGTTACCAGCAAGTCTCTTTACTAGTTCCATAATACATCATCCTGTAACTAACTCATTAGTCATTTTGCTTGCAAGGCTTCTTATGATGTGCATTACCGAGAGGGCCAGAGATACCTCTTAGATACTCGGAGTGACAAATCCTAATCTCGATCTATGCCAACTCAACAAACACCTTCGGAGATACCTGTAGAGCATCTTTATAATCACCCAATTATGTTGTGACCTTTGATAGCACACAAGGCATTCCTCCGGTATCCGGGAGTTGCATAATCTCACAGTCGAAGGAATATGTATTTGACATGAAGAAAGCAATAGCAATAAAACTGAACGATCATTATGCTAAGCTAACGGGTGGGTCTTGTCCATCACATCATTCTCCTAATGATGTGATCCCGTTATCAAATGAAAACTCATGTCCATGGTCAGGAAAGCTTAACCATCTTTGATCAACGATCTAGTCAAGTAGAGGCTCACTAGGGACACAGTGTTTGTCTATGTATTCACACATGTATTTAGGTTTTCGATCTGTTGGGGATATAACTGCTAGGTATGACCCGCCCAGGAAGGGCCGGGTCATGCCATTGGCGGCTTAAAGATGAAGAGGCCCGATAAGGTCCAAGAAGACATGAAGATGGCGGTTCATGGAGCAACCCTATTGAAGGCCCAAGACCCGGAGGCGACTTGACGCCCAAAGGGATGAGCCACCATATGTTAAACTTGTTTTGTAAGGCAAGCTTAGTCAGAAACCGAGCCGGACACGTTTGTGTTTGCCGGCCGGGACTCTATAAGCCGTCGGACATCAACCTGTACATAAAGGGGTGAGTTGGCGGCGGGTTAACTCAAGAAACAGTCGATCGAGAACTAGGCCAAGTGTATTCGCTCCCTGGTAATCGAAACCCAAGCAATACAACCTAAAGCAAGAGTAGCCTTTTACCTCGTTGAGAGGAGCCGAACCTGGGTAAACTCTCTGTGTCCTTTGTCCCGTTCAACCCCTTCAAGTTAGCCTACTTGCGATGGATCCACACCTAAGTCCTTTTGCTAGGGCATCTGCCGTGTTAAGTCCACGACAGTTGGCACCCACCATGGGGCCAGCGCATGGTGGTTTCGAGTTATTGAAGGGAAGCTTCTTAGGGATGAAGGGATATGTCTATTGGGGAATGCAGTATTTCAAAAAAATTCCTACGATCACGCAAGATCTATCTAAGAGATGCATAGCAACGAACGGGGAGAGTGTGTCCACGTACCCTCGTAGACCGAAAGCGGAAGCGTTAAGTAATGCGGTTGATGTAGTCGAATGTCTTCGCGATCCAACCGATCAAGTACCGAACGCATGACACCTCTGCGATCTGCACACGTTCAGCTCGGTGACGTCCCTCGAACCCTAGATCCAGCTGAGGCCGAGGGAGAGTTTCGTCAACACAACTGCGTGGTGACTGTGATGATGAAGTTACCGACGCAGCGCTTCGCCTAAGCACTACGACAATATGACTGAGGTGGAAATCTGTGGAGGGGGGCACCGCACACGGCTAAGATCAACTTGTGTGTCTATGGGGTGCCCCCTGCCCTCGTATATAAAGGAGCAAGGGGGAGGCCGGCCGGCCCTCATAGGGCGTGCCCAAGGGGGGCAATCCTACTCCAAGTAGGAGTTGGATCCCCCCTTTCCTAGTCCAACTAGGAGAAGAAGGAAGGAGATGAGAAAGAGAAGGAAGGAGGGGGCGCCGCCCCTCCCCTTAGTCAAATTCGTACTAGGCCCATGGGGGGCATGCGGCCAGCCCTTGGCTGCCCCTCTCTCTCCCCCTAGGCCCAACAAGGCACATTACTTCTCTGGTAGTTCCGATAACCCTTCCGGCACTCCAATATTTATCCGGTGACCCCCGGAACTCATCAGGTGTCCGAATAACATCGTCCAATATATCATTTTTTTATTTCTAGACCATTTTGAGACTCCTCATCATGTCCGTGATCACATCTGGGACTCCGAACAACCTTCGGTACATCAAATCACAAAACTCATAATACATATTGTCATCGAACGTTAAGCGTGCAGACCCTACGGGTTCGAGAACTATGTACACATGACTGAGACACATCTCCGGTCAATAACCAATAGCGGAACTTGGATGCTGATATTAGCTCCTACAATTCTACGAAGATCTTTATCAGGCAAATCGCATAACAACATACGTTGTTCCTTTTGTCATCGGTATGTTACTTGCCCGAGATCCGATTGTCGGTATCAGCATACCTAGTTCAATCTTGTTACCGGCAAGTCTCTTTACTCGTTCTGTAATGCATCATCCCGCAACTAACTCATTAGTCACATTGCTTGCAAGGCTCATAGTGATATGCATTACCGAGAGGGCCCAAAGATACCTGTCCGATACACGGAGTGACAAATACTAATCTCGATCTATGCCAACTCAACAAACACCATCGGAGACACCTATAGAGCATCTTTATAATCACCCAGTTACGTTGTGACGTTTGATAGCACACAAGGTGTTCCTCCGGCATTCGGGAGTTGCATAATCTCATAGTCAGAGGAACATGTATAAGTCATGATGAAAGCAATAGCAATAAAACTAAATGATCATTTATGCTAAGATAACGGATGGGTCTTGTCCATCACATCATTCTCTAATGATGTGATCACGTTCATCAAATGACAACACATGTCTATGGCTAGGAAACTTAACCATCTTTGATTAACGAGCTAGTCTAGTAGAGCCATACTAGGGACACTTTGTTTGTCTATGTATTCACACATGTACTAAGTTTCCGGTTAATACAATTCTAGCATGAATAATAAACATTTATGATGATATAAGGAAATATAAATAACAACTTTATTATTGCCTCTAGGGCATATTTCCTTCAGTCTCCCACTTGCACTAGAGTCAATAATCTAGTTCACATCGCCATGTGATTTAACACCAATAGTTCACATCTTTATGTGTTAACACCCATAGTTCACATCGCCATGTGACCAACACTCAAAAGGTTTACTAGAGTAAAAATCTAGTTCACATCGCTATGTGATTAACACCCAAGAGTAATAAGGTATGAACATGTTTTGCCTATGAGAGAAATTTTAGTCTACGGGTCTGCCACATTCAGATTCGTAAGTATTTTGCAAATTTCTATGTCTACAATGCTCTGCACGGAGCTACTCTAGCTAATTTCTCCCACTTTCAATATGTATCCAGATTGAGACGCAGAGTCATCTGGATTGGTGTAAAAGCTTGCATCGAGGTAACTCCTTACGACGAACTCTTTGTCACCTCCATAACCGAGAAATATTTCCTTAGTCCTCTAAGAATAATTTTGACCGCTGTCCAGTGATCTACTCCTAGATCACTATATTGTACTCCCTTGCCAAAATCATGCTAAGGTATACAATAGGTCTGGTACAGAGCATAGCATACTTTATAGAACCTATGACTGAGGCATAGGGAATGACTTTTCATTCTCTTTCTATTTTTGCCGTGGTCGGATTTTGAGTCTTTATTCAACTTCACACCTTGCAACATAGGCAAGAACTCCTTCTTTGACTGTTCCATTTTGAACTACTTCAAAACTTGTCAAGGTATGTACTCATTGAAAAAACTTATCAAGCGTCTTGATCTATCTCTATAGATCTTGATGCTCAATATGTAAGCAGCTTCACCGAGGTCTTTCTTTGAAAAACTCCTTTCAAACACTCCTTTATGCTTTCCAGAAAATTCTACATCATTTCCGATCAATAATATGTCATTCACATATACTTATCAGAAAGGTTGTAGTGCCCCCACTCACTTTCTTGTATATACAGGCTTAACCGCAAGTCTCTATAAAACTATATGCTTTGATCAACTCATCAAAGCGTATATTCCAACTCTGAGATGCTTGCACCAGTCCATAAATGGATCGCTGGAGCTTGCACACTTTGTTAGCACCTTTTGGATCGACAAAACCTTCTGGTTGCATCATATACAACTCTTCTTTAAGATATCCATTAAGGAATGCAGTTTTGACATCCATTTGCCAAATTTCATAATCATAAAATGTGGCAATTGCTAACATGATTCGGACAGACTTAAACATCGATACGAGTGAGAAAATCTCATCGTAGTCAACATCTTGAACTTGTCAAAAACCCTTTTTGACAAGTCGAGCTTTGTAGATAGTAACACTACTATCAGCGTCCGTCTTCCTCTTGAAGATCCATTTATTCTCAATGGCTTGCTGATCATCGGGCAAGTCCACCAAAGTCCACACTTTGTTCTCATACATGGATACTATCTCAGATTTCATGGCCTCAAGCCATCTGTCGGAATCTGGGCTCATCATCTTTTCCTCATAGTTCGTAGGTTCATCATGGTCTAGTAACATGACTTCCAGAACAGGATTACCGTACCACTCTGGTGCGGATCGTACTCTAGTTGACCTACGAGGTTCGGTAGTAACTTGATATGAAGTTTCATGATCATCATCATTAACTTCCTCACTAATTGGTGTAGGCATCACTGGAACTGATTTCAGTGATGAGCTACTTTCCAATTCGAGAGAAGGTACAATTACCTCATCAAGTTCTACTTTCCTCCCACTCACTTCTTTCGAGAGAAACTCCTTCTCTAGAAAGGATCCATTCTTAGTAACAAAGATCTTGCCTTCGGATTTGTGATAGAAGGTGTACCCAACAGTCCCCTTTGGGTATCCTATGAAGATGCATTTCTCCGATTTGGGTTCGAGCTTAACAGGTTGAAACTTTTTCACATAAGCATCGCAACCCTAAACTTTAAGAAATGGCAGCTTAGGTTTCTTGCCAAACCAAAGTTCATATGGTGTCATCTCAACTGATTTATATGGTGCCCTATTTAACGTGAATGCAGTTGTCTCTAATGCATAACCCCAAAATGATAGTGATAAATCGGTAAGAGACATCATAGATCGCACCATATCTAATAAAGTATGGTTATGACGTTCGGACACACCATTACGCTGTGGTGTTCCAGGTGGCGTGAGTTGTGAAACTATTCCACATCATTTCAAATGAAGACCAAACTCGTAACTCAAATATACGTCTCCCGATCAGATCGTAGAAACATTATTTTCTTGTTACGATGATTTTCCACTTCACTCTGAAATTCTTTGAACTTTTCAAATGTTTCAGACTTATGTTCATCAAGTAGATATACCCATATCTGCTCAAATCATCTGTGAAGGTCAGAAAATAACGATACCCGCCGCGAGCCTCAACACTTATCCGATCGCATACATCAGTATGTATTATTTCCAATAAGTCAGTTGCTCGCTCCATTGTTCCGGAGAACGGAGTCTTAGTCATCTTGCCCATGAGGCATGGTTCGCAAGCATCAAGTGATTCCAAAAATCCATCAGCATGGAGTTTTTCATGCGCTTTACACCAATATGACCTAAACGGCAGTGCCACATATAAGTTGCACTATCATTATTAACTTTGAATCTTTTGGCTTCAATATTATGAATATGTGTATCACTACGATCGAGATTCAATAAACCATTTATATTGAGTGTATGACCATACAAGGTTTTATTCATTCAAATAGAACAACAATTATTCTTTGACTTAAATGAATAACCGTATTGCAATAAACATGATCCAATCATATTTATGCTCAACGCAAACACCAAATAACATTTATTTTAGGTTCAACACTAATCCCGAAGGTAAAGGGAGTGTGCGATGGTGATCTTATCAACCTTGGAATCAATTCCAACACACATCGTCACCTCGCCCTTAACTAGTCTTTGTTCATTTTGTAACTCCTGTTTCAAGTTACTAATCATAGCAACTGAACCAGTATCAAATACCTAGGGGTTACTATGAACACTAGTAAAGTACACATCAATAACATGTATATCATATATACTTTTGTTCACTTTGCCATCCTTCTTATCCGCCAAATACTTGGGGCAGCACCGCTTCCAGTGACCAGTCCCTTTGTAGTAGAAGCACTCAGTCTCAGGTTTAGGTCTATCTTTGGGCTTCTTCACGGGAGTGTGTCGGATGTGGGGTTCCGGCAAACCCTTAAGGTTCGAACACTGGGGTGCGCACGAAGTCTTTCCCTCCTACTGATCTACGCCCTAGCTCGCTAAGATCTCGCGGACGAACTCGACGAACTCGCAACATAGAAAGACACGAGGTTTATACTGGTTCGGGCCACCATTGTGGTGTAATACCCTACTCTAGTGTGGTGGTGGTGGATTGCCTCTAGGGCTGATGATGAACAGTACAAGAGAAGAACAGCCTCCTGAGGTTGAGGTGTTCTTGTGGGTAGGCTCTCGATCGGGTTGGATCAAGCTAAGATGAGATGAGATCAGATCAGATCAGATGCCTCTACTATGGTGGCTAGCCCTACTTATATAGGCCCTGGTCCTCTTCCCAAATATCGAGCGGGAAGGGAGCCAACAACAGCGGGCAAATTTGAAAGGGGACAGCTAGTACAAGCTATCCTGACAAAAGCGGTCTTCGCCTGCGAAAAGCTCTGGTGGTGACGCCGTCTTGGGCTCCACGATGACATCCGTCTTGCCGTCCTCCTGGTCTTGGTCTCGTTGCACAAATATAGCAACCTTTGCCTAATGCCTCGGTACTCTTCGCCTGCGCTGGCCTCCTTAGCACCAAAGAGGAAATAACGACGTTGCGCGCGCTGTCGCCCGCCTGGTGTCGTTAGTCATGGCTCACGTCACGAGAGCCTCGTGAGGTTTGCCCTGCCTTGATATCTCCGCTCCTCGTGAGCCTGCCTGGCTAGGCCACTCCAGAGGAGGTCTCACGAGGGTCTTGGATGCCTTGTTGATGAAGATGGGCCGTATGGCCTGCCTGCTTAGCCACACTGTGGGCCGCAGGCAGGCAAGTCTGGGGACCCCCGTTCCCAGAACGCCGACAGTAGCCCCCGGGCCCAAGGTGCGCTCGGGCTTGACTTCGCGGCGAAGCCAAGGGTCAAATTCGGAGCACCGTGGGCCCCAAAAGCCTGTGGCCTCGGTTGACGTGTGGCGGTTGATTGGACGTGGGCGTCTCCGCTTCCCCACGCTGCCTCGGCAACTGCACAACTTGACAAGTCCCTGCGACATGCAAGGAAAACCATCATTACCTGCGATCGTGGGAGACGCCGGTTGGCCTTCTCTTGCTATAAATGGGGAGGGGGCGGAGCCCCCGTCGCCCATCTCTTCCTCGCTTGCTTGCTTCTTCCTCCCCGCTCCACTGCTGACAACAATGGCGCCTATCAGAAGGTTTTCTGCCGAAGAGAAAGGAAAGGCTCCCTGTGATGATCCGGGGCCACTTTCGCCGAAGAAGAGGTCGATCCATCACCGTGATGAAGCGGCGATGCAGGTGGTGTCGAGGCCTTTGTGCGAGCGGCCTCCTCCGGGGTACCCGCTACCCTTGTACGTCCGAGCCGAGGGCTCGGGAGGACGGAGTGAAGAGCAACGCCGCCCGCACCGTGTCCGGGGTCGCCGCGCCATGGCTACGCGTGCCGCTACCCCTGGGATCCACGCCGCAGACTCCTCGCGCGAGTTGGTGCTGTGGGCGCCGATGCCTCAAAGCTCCTGGATCCGCTTCCCGCGGTTCTTTTCCAACGTGATGCCCCCGAGGGGGCCTCTCGAGCTCTGGTTGCAGCATGCCGACTGCAGCGCTCCGGCGACCGGAGCGGACATCGAAGCGGTTCCCACCGGTAAGATCTTCATTACCCGCGGCTGGGGGGAGATCGCACGGGTCTGCCGTGCGAGGGGCGCCCTCGTGATCCACTTCGAGTACGACGGTGCTTCCACGCTCTTCTTCAAGGTCTTCGACGCCGAGGGCCGCCGTCTGGAGTGCTGCTCCGGAGAGGAGCGCCAAACTGATGCGCGCTCCGCTCGTGGCTACTCCAGCAGCAGCAGCCCTTGGGAGTCCAGCAGCTCTCCTGAGCTTTACGAGACTCCGGATATGAGTGACGACAGCTACGTGCCCCCGAGCTCTCGCCGCGCTCGGAGTAGAGCCGCGGCGTCCGGCCGTCGCCGCCGCTGATCTGGATGGGGTTGGCGCCGGCCCTCCATGGCCCACTGTTGATGATGGCGTCTGCCACGGAAGGGTGTAGATAGGATTCCCCTTAGTATCAGCTTTTGTTTCCTGCGAAGAATCATGAATCACCCCGTGGGGGCATGTAAGGGTCTGTAATGTCTTTTGTACCTATCTTCCTTGTTATGAAAACTTACCGAATGTGTGTCCCGTTAAGGCTCAGTCCCCCCTTTCTTCCCCCGCGACGGCTTGTTGCTCTGCGCTGACAGGTCCCGGTCCCCAGACGGCTACAGCCGTCGCTGGTATGCCAGGTCGCGTGCCGTGGTCAAGGCTAGGAGGTGTGCGGCCCGAGGTCCAGTAAGAGCCCCTGAGACGCGATGCTCAGGAGGTCCCCCTTAGTGCTCAAGCAGCCATGGTAAGGCAAGAGAGGGAGTTGATGTGGCCGCAACGAGGTCGCGCCAAGGCGAGGGTGACCATCAGGCCCCAATATTTGGCCGATCCGAGAGCGGGAATTATCTTGTCGACTTCGCGGCGACTCCTGACGCTGCGTTGGAGCTGCGCGCCTACTTGTGCGGCATAGCTAGGCCGGCCCGTATGAGTTTCCCTCCCCTCATGCTCTCCTTAGTGCTCTACATCCTCAGGTCCCGGCCCTCGAGCGAGCTCAGCCACCGCTGGTATGCCAGGTCGCGATGCCGTGGTCAAGGCCAGGGGGTGAGGGCTGGAGAGCCAGTAAGACCTCCTGAGTCGCGATGCACAGGAGCCCCCCTTTTAACGTGCAAGCGAATTGCATGAGAGAAAAGGAGACTCGCGGTGCCGCCTGCTATCCTTCTCACGGGATCCCTGTGAACTGGTACTTGAAGAAACACGGTTTGCCGTTACAGCTGTCAGCCTGCCGCTGGTTGCTCTGGATGAGGTGAAGGCACTGAGGGCCTGGTGAGGTGACGTGCGCGGGGCGTGCCGCGAGCCAGAGCTCGACCGCTCAGGTTTGTCGACGTGACAGGGACGGACCCATGCACCAGCGTCGTGCCTGTGTGGAGGCCCCAGGGGAGGCGATGATCGAGTAGGCGATAGCCGTGGGCAGGCTAAGCATGGAGAGCAGATCAACTTGGATAAATGCAGGAAGATACATGCCACCGGGTCCGGCCCGAGCGGCTTGAGGATGATGCAGCCCGAGGGGCGCCCCCAGCAAGGTAAGCTAAAGACATAAGCAAAAGGGATACATGCCACAGGGACGGACCCATGCGGCCTGGGAATAATGCAGCCCGAGGGGCGCTCCCAGCTAAACGAACTTGGAAGATGTCACCTGGTTCTGTAGACGAAGTAGAGTTGGTGGAGCTAAAGGCATGCGTTGAAGAAATGGCCCCTCATGAGCCGCCGGAGCCCTGAGCCTCGGGAGGCTCTGGGGGCTCGGGAGGTTCCCTGAAGACCGTCTCCATCTCCTCCAAAACGGTGTGGTACTTGGCCTCCTGAGCCGCCAGGACACGCCGCATGTTGCGCTGATAGACCGATGCCATGCTCGGCAAGCCAAAGGGCATACGAATGTAGCTGTGCGGCGGGCCCTCGCAGCGGCCCACACGCGAAGGCCAGAAACGCTCCTGAGATGCGGCCCTATTGAGCCCTGGGACGTCGACGCAGACACGCAGCCCGGCATCCTCGCCTAGATGGGGAGCTGCGCCCTGTGAGCGGCTGTCGTCGCGCATGGCTGTTGCGTCTTGCAGTTCCTGTGTGGTCTTGGCAATGAATTCCTGGGTGGTGGGCACTCCTTGCCCTGTGCTCTCCTGAGGGACACGTGTCGCGAAGCACGCCTCCAAGTGGTGCCCAAGCGCCTCCCTCGTGAGGTTGGCAAGGTCTGAGGCCCTCGTAAGAGAGCCCCCGAGCCCTGCCCGGGGAGGGCGCCGGGCGCGCTTTCCTATGCGACGGAGGAAGGTGCCCCTGGGACGGGCGCTGATCCTGATGAGACTCCTGCCACGATGCCATCCTCCTGAGGTCCTGCGCGGCGCAGCTGCTTCTTCTTGGGGATGGCCTCCGGAGGGCCCTCGCTTCTGTTGTCGGGGTCGTCGATTGCTGCAGCTTGGAAGGCGCGCTCGAGGGAGCACACCGCATCCCTCTCTTCACATGGGACCGTGATGATCCCTCCGCTTCCTGGCATCTTGAGAACGTTGTAGCCGTGATGGGTGACTGCCATGAACTTGGCCAGGGCTGGATACCCGAGGATAGCATTGTACGGCAGGCGGATGTGCGTGACGTCGAAGTCGATGAGCTCGGTGCGGTAGTTCTTGCACTCCCCGAAGGTGACAGGCACACGGACCTGCCCTATCGGTGTGGTGGAACCGTCGGTCACTCCTGAGAAAGGCTTGGTGGGCTGGAGCTGTTCATATGGCACTTGGAGGTTGTCAAACGTGTCGACGGACAGGACGTTGAGCCCTGCGCCGCCGTCGATGAGGGTCTTGGTAACCTGCACATTGCTGATGACTGGGGAACACAGCATAGGGAGGGCGCCAGCGGTGGCTGCGCACTTGAGCTGATCTGCCGAGTTGAAAGTGATGGCGCATTGGGACCACTTGAGCGGGCGCATGGCCTCGAGCTTGGGGAGCACCACGTTCACCTCACGAGCGAACTGTTTGAAGATGCGCTGAGAAGCTGGGGCCTGGGCGCCGCCCAAGATGCAGGCGATCACACACGGCTCCTGGAGGCCCCCAGCCCCCTCGTCCTGGTGGTGGTCGTCGTTCCTTCTTGGCGGCGGCAGCGGAGGAAGACCGATGTTGCCTTGGGGGTGATCCTCACGAGGCGGGTCCCTCCAGGCGCCCTCGCGAGGTTTGTCCTGCCAGCGGTCCTCACGAGGCAGTCGCGCCACTCCTGGCGCGGGCCACGGTCGTCAAAGCATCCGCCTGCACGTCCTCCTCCACGGTCGTAGCCCCGGTCACTGCGCTCGGGGCGTCGACCGAAGCGTCCTTCTCGTATGGCTCTGGGCTCTTGACAGTCGCTGGTGTTGTGGGTGTTCAGGTTGTGGAAGGCGCAGAACGGCCGATTGTTCTTGGAAGACTCGGGCTGATCTCTGCCCCGCTTGGTGTCGGGCTCCGCTGCGAGCACAGTTGCCTCCTTGCGCTTCACGTCCTTGGCCTTGGTTTTCTTTTCCTCCACGCCCACGGCTGGCTGCTCAAGGAGAGAGAGGCGCCCCTCCTCAGCTCTTGCGCACTTGGTCGCCAGGTTGAACAACTCCTGAGAGGTGCAGAGCTCCTCGTGAATGGCGAGCTCTTCCTTCATCTTGACGTCACGGACACCGTCTGAGAATGCGGAGATGATGGCTTCGTCCGTGACCTTGGGGATCTTGAGGCGAGTGTTGTTGAAGCGCTGGATGTACTTATGGAGGGTCTCTCCTGGTTGTTGCTTGATGCGCCGTAGATCACCCGTGGCCAGCGGGCGGTCGCGAGTGCCCTGGAAGTTGGCGACGAAGCGGTCATGCATTTCGTCCCAAGAGGAGATCGAGCCGTGCTGCAGGTTCAGGAGCCAGGAGCGGGCTCCATCCTTGAGAGCCATGGGAAACCAGTTTGCCATGACTTTTTCGTCGCCATTGGCCGCTTCGATGCTCAGCTCATAGAGCTGCAAGAACTCCGCGGGGTCGGCGGTGCCGTCGTAGCGAGAAGGCAGGCCCGGCTTGAACTTGCCTGGCCAGGCGATGCTACGCAGCTCGGGGGTGAAGGCACGGCAGCCAGCCGTGGTTGCCGGGGCTCGCTTCGGAGGTGGAGCTTGGTCTTGACGAGGTCCGCGCTGCACCGCTCCGGGCGGTGCGCGCTCTTGACGAGGTGTTCAAAACATTTTGAAGTCCCGGTTCTAAGCCGTAAACCATGGTGCACTAAACTATCAAGTAGTCATCATACCGAGCTTTGCCAAACGTTCATAACGTCTGCATATGCTCCTGCAATAGGTTCGTCACCTAGCGGTGCATCAAGGACATAATTCTTCTGTGCAGCAATGAGGGTAATCCTCAGACCACGGACCTAGTCCGCATCATTGCTACTATCATATTTCAACATAGTTTTTCTCTAGGAACATATCAAAAATAAACGGGGAGCTACATCGCGAGCTATTGATCTACAACATAGTTATGCAAATACTATCAGGACTAAGTTTATGATAAATTAAAGTTCAATTAATCATATTACTTAAGAACTCCCACTTAGATAGACATCCCTCTAATCATCTAAGTGATCATGTGATCCATATCAACTAAACCATGTTCGATCATCACGTGAGATGGAGTAGTTTTCAATGGTGAACATCACTATCTTGATCATATCTACTATATGATTCACGCTCAACCTTTCGGTCTCAGTGTTCCGAGGCCATATCTGCATATGCTAGGCTCGTGAAGTTTAACCCGAGTATTCTATGTGTGCAAAACTGGCTTGCACCCGTTGTATGTGAACATAGAGCTTATCACACCTGGTCATCACGTGGTGTCTCGGCATGACGAACTGTCGCAACGGTGCATACTCAGGGAGAACACTTATACCTTGAAATTTAGTAAGAGATCATCTTATAATGCTACCGCCGTACTAAGCAAAATAAGATGCATAAAAGATAAACATCACATGCAATCAAAATAAGTGATATGACATGGCCATCATCATCTTGTACCTTTGATCTCCATCTCCAAAGCGCCGTCATGATCACCAACGTCGTCGGCTTGACACCTTTATCTCCATCGAAGCATCGTTGTCGTCGCACAGACTATTGCTTCTACAACTATCGCTACTGCTTAGTGATAAAGTAAAGCAATTACATGGCGATTGCATTTCATACAATAAAGCGACAACCATATGGCTCCTGCTAGTTGCCGATAACTGTTACAGAACATGATCATCTCATACAACAATTTATATATCATCACGTCTTGACCATATCACATCACAGCAAGCCCTGCAAAAACAAGTTACACGTCCTCTACTTTTTTGCAAATTTTACGTGGCTGCTACAGGCTTAGCAAGAACCGTTCTTACATACGCATCAAAACCACAACGATTTTTCGTCAAGTGTGTCGTTTTAACCTTCAACAAGGACCGGGCGTAGTCACACTCGATTCAACTAAAGCTGGAGAAACAGACACCCACTAGCCACCTGTGTGCACAGCACGGCAGTAGAACCAGTGTCATGAACGCGGTCATGTAATGTCGGTCTGGGCCGCTTCATCCAACAATACCGCCAAATCAAAGTATGACATGCTGGTAAGCAGTATGACTATTATCACCCACAACTCTTTGTGTTCTACTCGTGCATATAACATCTACACATAGACCTGGCTCGGATGCCACTGTTGGGGAATGCAGTATTTAAAAAAAATCCTATGATCATGCAAGATCTATCTAGGAGATGCATAGCAATGAACGGGGAGAGTGTGTCCACGTACCCTCGTAGACCGAAAGCAGAAGCGTTAAGTAACGTGGTTGATGTAGTCGAACGTCTTCGTGATCCAACCGAAAAAGTACCAAACACACGGTACCTCCGCGGTCTGCACACGTTCAGCTCGGTGACGTCCCTCGAACTCTAGATCCAGCTGAGGCCGAGGGAGAGTTTCGTTAGCACGACGGCGTGGTGACGGTGATGATGAAGTTACTGACGCAAGGCTTTGCCTAAGCACTATGACCGAGGTGGAAATCTGTGGAGGGGGGCACCGCACACGGCTAAGATCAACTTGTGTGTCTATGGGGTGCCCCTGCCCCCGTATATAAAGGAGCAAGGGGGAGGCCGGCCGGCCCTCATAGGGCGCGCCCAAGGGGGGCAATCCTACTCCATGTAGGAGTTGGATCCCCCCTTTCCTAGTCCAACAAGGAGAAGAAGGAAGGAGAGGGGAAAGAGAAGGAAGGAGGGGGCACCGCCCCTCCCCTTAGTCCAATTCGGACTAGGCCCATGGGGGGGGCGCGGCCAGCCCCTGGCTGCCCCTCTCTCTCCCCTAGCCCAAAAAGGCCCATTACTTCTCCGGTAGTTCCGATAACCCTTCCGGCACTCCCATATTTATCCGGTGACCCCTGGAACTCATTCGGTGTCCGAATAACATGGTCCAATATATCATTCTTTATGTATCAACCATTTCGAGACTCCTCGTCATGTCCGTGATCACATCCGGGACTCCGAACAACCTTCGGTACATCAAATCACAAAACTCATAATACATATCGTCATCGAACGTTAAGCGTGCAGACCCTACGGGTTTGAGAACTATGTAGACATGACCGAGACACATCTCTGGTCAATAACCAATAGCGGAACCTGGATGCTCATATTGGCTCCTACATATTCTACGAAGATCTTTATCAGTCAAACCGCATAACAACATACGTTGTTCCCTTTTGTCATCGGTATGTTACTTGCCCGAGATTCGATCGTCGGTATCATCATACCTAGTTCAATCTCATTACCGTCAAGTCTCTTTACTTGTTCCGTAATGCATCATCCCGCAACTAACTCATTAGTCACATTGCTTGCAAGGCTCATAGTGATGTGCATTACCGAGAGGGCCCAAAGATCCCTGTCCGATACACGGAGTGACCAATCCTAATCTCGATCTATGCCAACTCAACAAACACCATTGGAGACACCTGTAGAGCATCTTTATAATCACCCAGTTACATTGTGACCTTTGATAGCACACAAGGTGTTCCTCCGGCATTCGGGAGTTGCATAATCTCATAGTCAGAGGAACATGTATAAGTCATGATGAAAGCAATAGCAATAAAACTAAACGGTCATTTATGTTAAGCTAACGGATGGGTCTTGTCCATCACATCATTCTCTAATGATGTGATCTCATTCATCAAATGACAACACATGTCTATGGCTAGGATACTTAACCATCTTTGATTAACGAGCTAGTCTAGTAGAGGCATACTAGGGACACTCTGTTTTTCTATGTATTCACACGTGTACTAAGTTTCCGGTTAATACAATTATAGCATGAATAATAAACATTTGTCATGATATAAGGAAATATAAATAACAGCTTTATTATTGCCTCTAGGGCATATTTCCTTCAATGTCGTGGGCCGGATGACCAAGAGTCGCTGCGGTAAAATCTACATCGACGACGCAGGCTCGGGTCCCAAGGCTGATTCAATCGAATACGGGTACTGGATCCCCTTCGGCGGAATCCACGTCTTCATCAGCAAGATCTGCAAGCCGGAGCCGGAGCCGGACACCTGCACCGACATCATTGATACGTCTCCAACGTATCTATAATTTTTTTATTATTCCATGCTATTATATTATCCATCTTGGATGTTTATATGCATTTATATGCTATTTTATATGATTTTTGGGACTAACCTATTAACCTAGAGCCCAGTGCCAGTTTATGTTTTTCCTTGTTTTTGAGTTTTATAGAAAAGGAATACCAAACGGAGTCCAATTGACGTGCCAATTTTTGATGATTTTTATGGACCAAAAGAAGCCCCCGGAGTAAAATAGTTGGGCCAGAAGAGTCACGAGCCGTCCACAAGGGTGGAGGGCACGCCCTACCCCCTGGGCGTGCCCCCTGCCTCGTGGACGACTCGGAGACCCCCTGACGTGAGACCAATGCCAAAAATTCCTATAAATACATAAACCCCCGAAAAGAAACCTAGATCGGGAGTTTCGCCGCCGCAAGCCTCTGTAGCCACCAAAAACCAATCGGGACCCTGTTCTGGCACCCTGCCGGAGCGGGATCCATCACTGGTGGCCATTTTCATCATCCTGGTGCTCTCCATGACGAGGAGGGAGTAGTTCACCCTCGGGGCTGAGGGTACGTACTAGTAGCTATGTGTTTGATCTCTCTCTCTCTCTCTCTCGTGTTCTTGATATGGCATGATCTTGATGTACCACGAGCTTTGCTATTATAGATGGATCTTATGATGTTTCTCCCCCTCTACTCTCTTGTAATGGATTGAGTTTTCCCTTTGAAGTTATCTTATCGGATTGAGTCTTTAAGGATTTGAGAACACTTGATATATGTCTTGCATGTGCTTATCTGTGGTGACAATGGGATATTCACGTGATCTAATTGATGTATGTTTTGGTGATCAACTTGCGGGTTCAGTGACCTTGTGAACTTATGCATAGGGGTTGGCACACGTTTTCGTTTTGACTCTCCGGTAGAAACTTTGGGGCACTCTTTGAAGTTCTTTGTGTTGGTTGAATAGATGAATCTGAGATTGTGTGATGCATATCGTATAATCATACCCACGGATACTTGAGGTGACATTCGAGTATCTAGGTGACATTAGGGTTTTGGTTGATTTGTGTCTTAAGGTTTTATTTTACTACGAACTCTAGGGCTGTTTGTGAAACTTATAGGAATAGCCCAATGGATTGATCGGAAAGAATAACTTTGAGGTGGTTTCGTACCCTACAATAATCTCTTCGTTTGTTCTCCGCTATTAGTGACTTTGGAGTGACTCTTTGTTGCATGTTGAGGGATAGTTATATGATCTAATTATGTTATCCTTGTTGAGATAACTTGTACTAGTGAAAGTATGAACCCTAGGCCTTGTTTCAACACATTGCAATACCGTTTTCGCTCACTTTTATCATTAGTTACCTTGCTGCTTTTATATTTTCAGATTACGAATACCTATATCTACCATCCATATTGCACTTGTATCACCATCTCTTCGCCGAACTAGTGCACCGATACAATTTACCATTGTATTGGGTGTGTTGGGGACACAAGAGACTCTTTGCTATTTGGTTGCAGGGTTGTTTGAGAGAGACCATCTTCATCCTATGCCTCCCACGGATTGATAAACCTTAGGTCATCCACTTGAGGGAAATTTGCTACTTTCCTACAAAGCTCTGCACTTGGAGGCCCAACAACGTCTACAAGAAGGTTGTGTAGTAGACATCAAGCTCAGGTCCACCAATTTATTTCAGAATTTTTGGAGTTACAGAAGTATTCGAATGATACAGATTACTACAGACTGTTCTGTTTTTGACAGATTCTATTTTCATTGTGTTGTTTGCTTATTTTGCTGAATCTATGAGTAGTATCGGAGGGTATGAACCATAGAGAAGTTGGAATACAGTAGGTATTACACCAATATGAATTTAGAATGAGTTCACAATAGTACCTAAGTGGTGATTTATTTTCTTATACTAACGGAGCTTACGAGTTTTCTGTTGAGTTTTGTGTTGTGAAGTTTTCAAGTTTTGGGTAAAGATTCAATGGACTATGGAATAAGGAGTGGCAAGAGACTAAGCTTGGGGATGCCCAAGGCACCCCTAGGTAATATTCAAGGACAACCAAGAGCCTAAGCTTGGGGATGCCCCGGATGGCATCCCCTCTTTCGTCTTCGTTCATCGGTAACTTTACCTAGAGCTATATTTTTATTCACCACATGATATGCGTTTTGCTTGGAGTCTCGTTTTATTTTATTTTGTTTTGCTTGCTGTTTGAATAATATCCCAAGATCTTAAATTCTTAAATGTCAGAGAGTCTTCACATAGTTACATAATTATTCAACTACTCATTGATCTTCACTTATATCTTTTGGAGTAGTTTGTCGTTTGCTCTAGTGCTTCACTTATATCTTTTAGAGCACGACGGTAGTTTTATTTTGAAGAAATAGATGAACTCTCAGTGCTTCACTTATATTATTTTGAGAGTCTTTTAAAACAGCATGGTAATTTGCTTTGGTTATAAATTTAGTCCTAATATGATGGGCATCCAAGAGGGATATAATAAAAACTTTCATATAAAGTGCATTGAATACTATGAGAAGTTTGATTCCTTATGATTGTTTTGAGATATGAAGATGGTGATATTAGAGCCATGCTAGTTGAGTAGTTGTGAATTTTAGAGATACTTGTGTTAAAGTTTGTGATTCCCGTAGCATGCACGTAAGGTGAACCGTTATGTGATGAAGTCGGAGCATGATTTATTTTTTGATTGTCTTCCTTATGAGTGGCGGTCGGGGATGAGCGATGGTCTTTTCCTACCAATCTAGCCCCCTAGGAGCATGCGCGTAGTACTTTGTTTCGATGACTAATAGATTTTTGCAATAAGTATGTGAGTTCTTTATGACTAATGTTGAGTCCATGGATTATACGCACTCTCACCTTTCCACCATTGCTAGCCTCTCTAGTACCGCGCAACTTTCGCCAGTACCATAAACCCACCACATATCCTTCATCAAAACAGCTACCATACCTACCTATCATGGCATTTCCATAGCCATTCCGAGATATATTGCCATGCAACTTTCTACCGTTCCATTTATTATGACACGTTCCATCATTGTCATATTGCTTTGCATGATCATGCAGTTGACATCGTATTTGTGGCAAAGCCACCATTCATAATTTTTTCATACATGACACTCTTGATTCATTGCACATCCCGGTACACCGCCGGAGGCACTCATATAGAGTCATATTTTGTTCTAAGTATCGAGTTGTAATCCTTGAGTTGTAAATAAATAGAAGTGTGATGATCATCATTATTAGAGCATTGTCCCGCGTGAGGAAAAAAAAGAGGGGCCAAAGAAGCCAATGAAAAAAGGCCAAAGAAGCCAAAAAAAGAGAGAAGGGACAATGCTACTATCCTTTTTCCACACTTGTGCTTCAAAGTAGCACCATGATCTTCATGATAGAGAGTCTCTTATTTTGTCACCTTCATATACTAGTGGGAATTTTCGTTATAGAACTTGGCTTGTATATTCCAACAATGGGCTTCCTCAAAATGCCCTAGGTCTTCGTGAGCAAGCAAGTTGGATGCACACCCACTAAGTTTCTTTTGTTGAGCTTTCATACATTTATAGCTCTAGTCCATCTGTTGCATGGCAATCCCTACTCACTCACATTGATATTTATTGATGGGCATCTCCATAACCCATTAATACGCCTAGTTGATGTGAGACCATCTTCCTCCTTTTTGTCTTCTCCAGAACAACCATTCTATTCCACCTATAGTGCTATGTCCATGGCTCACACTCATGTATTGCATGAAAGTTGAAAAAGTTTGAGAATACTAAAGTATGAAACAATTGCTTGGCTTGTCATCGGGGTTGTGCATGATCTGAATATTTTGTGTGACGAAGTTGGAGCATAGCCAAACTATATGGTTTTGTAGGGATGAACTTTCTTTGGCCATGTTATTTTGAGAAGACATGATTACTTTGTTAGTATGCTTGAAGTATTATTATTTTTATGTCAATATTAAACTTTTGTTTTGAATCTTTCGGATCGGAACATTCATGCCACCATAAAGAAAATTACATTGATAAATATGTTAGGTAGAATTCCACATCAAAAATTATGTTTTTATCATTTACCTACTCGAGGACAAGTAGGAATTAAGCTTGGGGATGCTTGACACGTCTCCAACGTATCTATAATTTTTTATTGTTCCATGCTATTATATTATCCATCTTGGATGTTTTACATGCATTTACATGCTATTTTATATGATTTTTGGGACTAACCTATTAACCTAGAGCCCAGTGCCAGTTTCTGTTTTTTCCTTGTTTTTGTGTTTTACATAAAAGGAATACCAAACGGAGTCCAATTGACGTGCCAATTTTTGATGATTTTTTATGGACCAAAAGAAGCCCCCGGAGTAAAATAGTTGGGCCAGAAGAGTCCCGAGCCATCCACAAGGGTGGAGGGCGCGCCCTACCCCCCTGGGCGCGCCCCCCTGCCACGGGGACGACTCGGAGACCCCCCTGACGTGAGACCGACGCCAAAAATTCCTATAAATATAGAAATCCCTGAAAAGAAACCTAGATCGGGAGTTCCGCCGCCGCAAGCCTCTATAGCCACCAAAAACCAATCGGGACCCTGTTCCGGCACCTTGCCGGAGGGGGGATCCATCACCGGTGGCCATCTTCATCATCCCGGCGCTCTCCATGACGAGGAGGGAGTAGTTCACCCTCGGGGCTGAGGGTATGTACCAGTAGCTATGTATTTGATCTCTCTCTCTCTCTCTCTCTTGTGTTCTTGATATGGCACGATCTTGATGTACTGCGAGCTTTGCTATTATAGTTGGATCTTATGATATTTCTCCCCCTCTACTCTCTTGTAATGGATTGAGTTTTCCCTTTGAAGTTATCTTATCGGATTGAGTCTTTAAGGATTTGAGAACACTTGATGTATGTCTTGCATGTGCTTATCTGTGGTGACAATGGGATATTCACGTGATCTACTTGATGTATGTTTTGGTGATCAACTTGCGGGTTCAGTGACCTTGTGAACTTATGCATAGGGGTTGGCACACGTTTTCGTCTTGACTCTCCGGTCTTTGGGGCACTCTTTGAAGTTCTTTGTGTTGGTTGAATAGGTGAATTTGAGATTGTGTGATGCATATCGTATAATCATACCCACGGATACTTGAGGTTACATTGGAGTATCTAGGTGACATTAGGGTTTTGGTTGATTTGTGTCTTAAGGTGTTATTTTACTACGAACTCTAGGGCTGTTTGTGACACTTATAGGAATAGCCCAATGGATTGATCGGAAAGAATAACTTTGAGGTGGTTTCGTACCCTACAATAATATCTTCGTTTGTTCTCCTCTATTAGTGACTTTGGAGTGACTCTTTGTTGCATGTTGAGGGATAGTTATATGATCTAATTATGTTATCCTTGTTGAGAGAACTTGAACTAGTGAAAGTATGAACCCTAGGCCTTGTTTCAACGCATTGCAATACCGTTTTCGCTCAATTTTATCATTAGTTACCTTGCTGTTTTTATATTTTCAGATTACAAAAACCTATATCTACCATCCATATTGCACTTGTATCACCATCTCTTCGCCGAACTAGTGCACCTATACAATTTACCATTGTATTGGGTGTGTTGGGGACACAAGAGACTCTTTGCTATTTGGTTGCTGGGTTGTTTGAGAGAAACCATCTTCATCCTACGCCTCCCACGGATTGATAAACCTTAGGTCGTCCACTTGAGGGAAATTTGCTACTTTCCTACAAACCTCTGCACTTGGAGGCCCAACAACGTCTACAAGAAGAAGGTTGTGTAGTAGACATCAATCATCGAGACGGCTCGGTGCACGTGACCCGCCAAGGTTCAAACCGCCGTGGATCATGCTTTTGTGGGCTTTACTCACGGAGCGGATCTTGAGGAGGGATCTGTGTCCGGTGGAGGGACAGCCATCTACTTTGATGATGAGTCCTCAACCGGTGAGACGAATTCAATGTATCAACTGCAAGACAACGGGCTTGGGGGCTGTTCCAATGGCGACAGTATTCCGAACCCCTATGAGCCACCGAACAGAGTTGCGATCTTCATGGTCGGCACACAACTGGTGCTCAATTCATCAACTGCTGCGGCTATGACTTCTGGTTCAACAGCCGAGGCGAGGGCCGGAGCAAGCGGCTCTGCGCACCCGCCGACTCAGGTTTTGTTCGAGCTTTGGATGCCTTGGCAACTTCAATGGAGGCAGAGGTAACCCGGCAACTCAAGCACAGCATAAGGTGGACGTTGCGAAACTACAAGTTGAGATAGCTCAAGCCAAGGCAGAGCTTAATGCTGAGAACGCTAGGATGGCAACAGAGCGAGCCGCCCTGGATGCACAATCACAACGGATTCAAGCTGAGCCTTTCCGGTTAAGTTTGGATCAGACTACATCTAACGCCTTTCTGCGAAGGAGGCATCAGAGTCGTCTACCTTTGGAATACGATGCAAGGAATCTTTTCAATACCCCTAGGGCAGGACCAAGTAATCCTCCCGAGGTAACCCGGGTTGTCGAAGCGCCCGTGACGGGGGCGACGGCTCAACCACGTGTTGTAGACCTGCCTCATGTAAATTAACCCCCGCCTCAGCGAGTGTCAACACCACCGGGTCATTTTTCTAACCCTCTGGATGATATGATTGATGCGGCCTCGCGGCTGGTGGCTCTTCCAGTGCAAGGTGAGTCTCCTGCAGCGGTTGAAGCCCGGAAGGCCGTGGAGCTTCTTCAGAAGGCGGTGGCTCAGCAGGCGGCTTATTCGTACAGCCGCGAACGGATTCATTCGACTCCATGCCACAGTTGGAGTTACAGTCGACGTATTGAGTCGCCGGCAGTATCGAGCAGTGAGCGGCACCGTAACCAACCCCGTGGGCATGACACGCCGCGTGCTGATAACGAGGCTCATGCTTTGGTGGATCAGGCCAGGGCACGTCGAGAGGCTGAGCTGGCCGCTCAGCTGGCGGCTTATCAGCAGCCTCAGCGTAACCCGTCGATATCTGTAGAGGCTGGGATGACCTCTAGGACCGTGGGTGTGCCGTGTCTAGTGCCGGCTTTGCGCAATGAGCCCCTACCCAAGGATTTCAAGGGCCCCCGCAAGGTGCCCAATTACACAGCGGATCAACCCTCGGGGGCTTGGATTGAGAGCTATGAGCTGGCCATGGAGATGTTGGATGTCAATGACGCTGTTTGCGCTAAGTATTTCACCATGATGTTGGATGGGCCGGCTCGCACCTGGCTAAAAGGACTGCCCCCTCACTCCATCAGATCATGGGCTGAATTGAAGACGCGCTTTATTCAGAATTTGAAGGACACATGCAAGCAGCCTCTTTCGATTCTTGATTTAGACACTTGTATCCAGAGTGAGGGCGAGTCAACTGCCCATTGGGTACGCCATATCACGGCTATTGTCCACTCCTCGGACAGTATTAATTTCTCGGCCACCCGTCCTGGATTTGGAGAAGAATTGTCGGTTCCTTCCCCTCAAATAGAAGCTGGGGCAGCTTAAGAGCCACTGCAATGATATGGGGGAGCTCATGGCGGCTCTCATCAAATATGCTGACTCCGATAACACTAAGGACTCTGAGTCTGACGAGGAGAAGGCTGGCAAGGGGAAGAAGAACGGCAATGCAAAGGGACAGCAGCACAATGCGTTAACTATAAGCGCAAGCAAGTCGACGGCGGTTCAGACTTTGTGGATAATACCAACACGCAGAATAATAATCAGCGTCATAAGGGGAAATCGTCAATGCCCCGGTTTGGCGGGCCCAAGTTTAATCTTGAGGCGATAATGAATCAGCCTTGCCCAAAGCACGGTTCTCAAGGCAAACTGGCCACTCATCTATGGAAAGACTGCTTCATCATGAAGGAGTATAGAAATTCTGGCTTTTATCAGGACAATCATGGCCCGCATGGCGGGTCAGGATCCGTCTCTCACGGGCCTGGCTTTGGAGGTGGCGGTTCAAACTCTGGATTTCAGGGCCAAGCAATCAAGGCAGTTTCAATCAGCAATCTAATCAAGGTAATCAACAGCAGCAGTCCGGCTATCAGAGTAATCCAAAGACGCTGAATAGTGGTCAATATCATGTGTTTACCACGAGTTTATGCAAGCGAGACCAGAAGATTCATAAACGGGCGGTGAGGGCGGTTGAACCGGCAGTCCCTCGGTACTTATGATGGTCCGAGCAACCCATTGTATGGAGCTGTGAGGATCACCCGCCCCGGGCTTGACAACCCGGGTCAACTGGCTTTGGTGGTTGCTCCTCAGGTTGGTGGATACAAGTTCACAAAGGTGCTTATGGATGGAGGCAGCAGTATCAATGTCCTTTACTATGATTGTTGGGGATATAACTATTAGTATGACCCGCCAGAAGGTGCCGGGTTATACTTAAGACGACTCTTGAAGCCCAAGACGACTCGTGGAGATGGCGGGTTAGTTAAGGGCCCAAGGCCCAAAAGGGCGACTTAAGGCCCGTAGAGATAAACCGCCATATATGTGTAACTTGTATTATAAGGCAGGAATAGATAGAAACCGAGCCGGACACTGTTTATAAGCCGGCCGGGACTCTATGAGCCGCCGGGCGTCAACCTCTGTATATAAAGGGACGACCCGGCGGCGGTTCAGGGCAAGTAACATCAAATCGAGAGCTAGGTCAAGCGGATTTGCTCCCTGGTTATCGAGACATAAGCAATCCCACTCAAAACTAGATCTTAGGCTTTTACCTTCACCGTAAGGGGCCGAACCAGTATAAACCCCGTGTCCTTTATCCCGATTAACCTCTTCTTGCTTCCTAGTTGCGATGGCTCCACGAGTAAGTCCTTTCGCTAGGACATCTGCCGTGACAATTCCACGACAGTTGGCGCCCATCGTGGGGCCAGCGCACGGTGGATTTGAGTTCTTGAAGGGCAGCTTCGAAGGGCTCAGGGGATGCGCTGTGGGCCGGATGACCAAGAGTCGTCGCGGCAAACTCTACATCGACGACGCAGGCTGGGGCCCCGACACCGGCTCAATTGAGTACGGGTACCGGGTCCCCTTCGGCGGAATTCACGTCTTCATCGGCCGGATCGGCAAGCCGGGCCCTAAGCCGGACATCTGCACCGACATCATCGAGACGGCTCAGCGTGCGAGACCCGCCCGGGCTCCGCCCGCCATGAAGCGTGCCTTCGTGGGATGCATCCATGGAGGGGAACTTCCTGAAGGATCCATGTCTGGTAGTGAGACGGCCATCTATTCTGACGGTGAGTCGTCCATGGGTGAGACAGATTCGTTGTATCAACTACAAGACGGCGGTCTTGGGGTTGTTTCGATGGCAGTAGTATTCCGGACCCCTTTGAGCCGCCGAGCAGAGTAGGGATCTTCATGGCTGGCACTCAACCCGGTCAAAACTCTACAGCTGCAGAAGCAATAATCTCCGGGTCAGCGGCAGCCGGGGCAGGAGGCCCTGTGCGCCCGCCGGCTCAGGTGCTGATAGATCTCACGGATAGGCTGACAACCCTGTTAACCACCATGGTTAATCCGGTGGATCAAGCTGAGCATGATACAGAGGTGGCACGGTTATGTGAGGAGATAGCACAAGCCAAGGAAAACCTGGCAGCTGAGGACACCAGACTGGCCACAGAGCGGGCGGCTTTGGACGCTCGAGCTCAGCAGCTTCAATCAGAAGCGTTCCAGCTTACGATGGATTTAAATGCATCAAATGAGGTCATGAGGAGAAGGCACCAGAAGTCCCAATCCCGTGTGCCTTCGATTTATGATCCTAGAAACCTCTTCCGCACACCCGGTGCAGGCCCCAGTAATCCGCCAGAGGTAAACCCGGCTGCAACGCCCGGAGCTGGGATGCCGGTTCAACTACGGGTGATGGAACCTCCTCGAGTGAACACTGCTCCACCTCAGTATGTACCAACCCCACCGGGTCATTATTCTAACCCGTTGGAGAACATGATCGCTGCGGCGGCACGATTGGCGGCTCTCCCGATGGAGGGCGATTCTCCGACGATGATCGAAACACGAAGGGTCAGAGAACTTCTTCGGACGGCTCTAGCACAGCAGGAGGCATACTCTTATAGTCGAGACAGGATTCATTCAACCCCTCGCCCAAGCCGGAGCCCGAGTTATAGCAGGCGTATGGATTCAGCGGCGGTTTCAAGCAACGCTCGGTGCCCCGACCAGCCGTGCGGGCGAGACCCGGCGCGTGATGGGGCTCCTAACTTGGTTAATCGGGATAGGATACGCCAAGAGGCTCAGCGGGCGGCTCAGCAGGCGATTGAGCAGGCGGCTCAGCGGGCGGCTCAGCAGGCGATTGAGCAGGCGGCTCAGCGGGCGGCTTACCAGTCTTTTCCGGTTTATCCAACGACTTCTATTGAGGCGGGTGCAACCACGAGAACGGGAGGTGTCCCTTGTTTAGTACCAGCACTGCGTAATGAGCGTTTTCCCAAGGATTTTAAGGGGCCTCGAAAGGTGCCTAATTCACGGCCGACTTACAGCCCGGGGCATGGATTGAAAGCTATGAGATGGCCATGGAATTGTTGGAGGTCAGTGACGCGGCAATGGCCAAGTACTTCACTATGATGCTGGATGGAACGGCCCGCACTTGGTTAAAGGGACTGCCACCTAATTCCATCGGTTCCTGGGCCGAGTTAAAGGCCCGGTTTATTCAGAACTTCAAAGACACATGCAAGCAGCCCATGTCAATTGTGCACTTGACTAATTGCAAGCAAGAAGAAGGTGAGTCCACGACCCATTGGGTGCGCCGGGTGAAGGCCATAATACATTCATCTGATAAGATGGATGCTGGCTCTGCGGTCTTAATGTTGGAGAAAAATTGCCGTTTTGAACCTCTGAAGCAGGAGCTGGGGCGGCTCAAACGCGATTGTAATGACATGGGCCAGGTGATGGCGGCTCTAGTCAAATACGCCGACTCTGATAGTACCAAGGATCCCACGTCTGATGAAGATAAGAGAGGGAAGGGAAAGAAGAACGACAACGCTAAGGGTCCTCAACATAACCCGGCGAAACAAGGAGGCAATAATAAATGTAAGGGTGACGGTAGCTCGGAGTTTGTGGCTAATGCGCAGGGCAACAATCAACGACGTAAGGGGAGGCCACCTCCTCGGTCTGGCGGGTCAGGTCCCACCCTTGAGCAGTTGCTAAATGAGCCATGTCCAAGACACGGCACCCGGGAGAAGCCGACCACGCACCTATGGAAGGACTATACGATCATGAGGGCTTTCAAGAATTCTAACATGTTCGACGGCAGTCATGGACCCGGCGGCGGTTCAGGCGGCGGCGGTTTTCATGGCCCGGGTGGCAGTTCAAATTCCAACTTCCACGGCCCTCAAGGTAACCAAGGTGGTTATAATCAGCACTCTGGCCAAGGAGGTCAGCAGCAGCAGCAATCCGGGTATCAGAGTAACCCAAAGCAGCTGAATAGTGGGCAGTATCATGTGTTTACCACCAGTTTATGCAAAAGGGACCAGAAACTTCATAAGAGGGATGTGAACGCTGTTGAACCGGCGGTTCCTCGTTATCTGAGATGGTATGAACAGCCTATTCTATGGAGTAGGGAGGATCATCCTCCACGAGTTGACAATCCGGGTCACTTGGCCTTAGTGGTGGCACCTCAAGTTGGTGGATACAAATTCACAAAAGTGCTCATGGATGGAGGCAGCAACATCAACATCCTCTATTATGAGACCTTTCGTCACATGGGATTGACTGATAAAAATCTCAAGACGTCCAACACTGTTTTTCATGGGGTAGTGCCTGGTAAGTCGGCGTATCCAGTGGGTAAGATTGAGCTGGAAGTAGCCTTTGGGGATGAGCATGATTCCAGGGCTGAGAAGTTAACTTTTGAGGTGGTCAAAATCCGGAGCCCATACCACGCACTGTTTGGACGGCCGGCTTATGCAAAGTTCATGGCACGGCCGTGTTATGTTTACCTGCAGCTCAAGATGCCGGGTCACAAGGGCACCATCACAGTGCATGGAAGTCGGAAGATAGCCTTGGAATGTGAGGAAGGCGACGCCGCTTATGCTGAATCTGTTTGTGCAACAGAGGAGTTGAAGTTCTACAAGGACAAGGTTGACCCGGCGGACATGACGTCTTTGAAGAAGCCAACCACGGAACACGAGCCGGTGATGAAATTTAAGTCGGCCGATGACACCAAGCTTGTTGATTTTGTTCCAGGCGACTCATCTAAGCAGTTCAGTATCAGTGCCAATCTGGATCCCAAATAGGAAGGCGCGCTCATCGAGTTCATCCATGAGAACCGGGACATCTTTGCATGGAAACCTTCTGACATGCCGGGTGTACCGAGAGAACTCGCTGAGCACACTCTTAATATTGATCCAAAATTTAAACCGGTCAGGCAGTTTCTTCGGTGGTTTAATGAGGAGAGGCGTAAAGCTATTGGTGAGGAGGTGGCCCGGCTCTTGGCGGCCGGGTTTATTGTTGAAGTTTTTCACCCAGAGTGGTTGGCTAACCCAGTGCTTGTACTCAAAAAGAACGGCACTTGGCGTATGTGTGTGGATTACATGGACTTAAACAAGGCTTGTCCGGCCGATCCCTTCGCTCTCCCTCGTATTGATCAAATCATTGATGCTACGGCGGGTTGTAAGCGTTTGAGTTTTTTGGATGCTTATTCTGGTTATCATCAGATCAAAATGGCAGTTAAGGACCAGGAGAAGACGACTTTCATTACTCCGTTTGGAGCCTTCTGCTATGTATCTATGCCTTTTGGCTAAAAGTGCCCAGGCGACTTATCAGCGATGTGTGCAGAACTGTCTCCACAGTCAGATTGGGCGCAATGTTCATGCTTATGTGGATGACATCGTGGTGAAGTCCAGAGAGAAGGAGACCTTGATAGATGATCTGAAGGAAACCTTTGATAATCTCCGGGTCTACAAGATGATGCTTAACCCGGCCAAGTGCGTTTTTGGAGTGCCAGCAGGCAAGCTTTTGGGTTTTCTGGTTTCTAACAGAGGCATTGAGGCTAACCTGGAGAAGATCAAGGCAATCACCTCTTTGGCTAAGCCGGCGTGTATCAATGATGTTTAGCGTTTGGCGGGTTGTATTGCTGCCTTAAGCCAGTTCATAAGCCGGTTAGGTGAGAAGGCCATACCACTGTATCAGATGATGAAGAAGACGGACGACTTTGTCTGGAGTGATGCTGCTAACGCTGCCTTTGAAGATTTGAAGAGACATTTATCTGATCTGCCGGTCCTTGCTGCTCCCATTGATAAGGAGCCCTTATTGCTATATGTGGCTGCTAACACACGTGTTGTCAGTGTAGTTATTGTGGTGGAGCGCAAGGAGGCTGGCAAGGAACATCCGGTTCAACAGCCGGTTTACTACATCAGTGAGGTGCTTATTGAGTCCAAGCAAAGATATCCACATTGGCAGAAGCTCGTTTATGGGGTGTTCATGGCAAGCCGGAAACTTAAGCAATACTTCCAAGGTCACCCCATCACTGTAGTTAGTTCTGCTCCTTTGGGAGATATCATTCAAAATAGAGAAGCCACAGGACGAGTCGCCAAGTGGGCCATTGAACTTGGGCCTCATGGCTTAAAGTATGTGCCACGCACTGCTATTAAGTCTCAAGCACTGGTGGACTTCATCAACGATTGGACAGAGTTGCAGATGCCTAAAGGAAAGCTGGACAAAACATATTGGACTATTCATTTTGATGGGTCCAGGCAATTGGAAGGCTCGGGGGCTGGGGTTGTCTTAGCTTCCCCTCGAGGTGAAAATTTTTGTTATGTACTCCGGTTGATGTTTCCCTGTACTAACAATGCAGCTGAGTATGAGGCCTTGCTCCATGGTCTTCGGATGGCTAAGGAGATGAACTTAAGCCGGGTAAGGTGCTTTGGCGACTCAAATTTGGTGGCTCAACAAGTATCAGGCAAGTGGGATTCCAAGGATCCTCTCATGGCGGCTTATCGCCGTGAAGTTGATGCCATTGCTGGACACTTCAAGGGTTACCAAGTGGAGCACATTGATCGAAGAAAGAATGAGGCGGTTGATGCTTTAAGCCGGCTGGGGTCTCAGCGTAAGCCGGTGCCACCTAACACTTTCTTGGATGTTCTGCATAACCCTTCTGTCAAGTTGCCCACAGAAGAAGACTTGGCTATTCCTGACCCGGAAGCACAATTGGTGGCGGCTCTTCACGTTATCCCAGATTGGACAGTGCCATATTTGGCTTATATGACCCGGGGCGAGTTGCCTGAGGATGAAACCTTGGCTAGGCAGATAACCCGGCGGTCTAAGTCAATGACGATTGCCAATGGGGAGTTACATCATCGCAGTGTCACGGGGGCGTTTCAACGTTATGTCTCTCCTGAGGAGGGTCAAGAAATTCTTCGGGAGATTCATGAAGGAGATTGTGGCCATCATGCCGGTTCAAAATCCCTTGTGTCCAAGGCTTTTCGTCGTGGATTTTATTGGCTGACGCGGAAGATCTGGTCAGTAAATGTGACGGTTGTCAGAAATTCTCACGATGGGCTCACGTACCAGCTCAAGAATTGAGGATGATTCCAATTACTTGGCCGTTTGCAGTCTGGGGACTCGACATGGTTGGGCCTTTCAAAAGGTCCAAAGATAAAAAGACCCACCTCTTGGTGGCGGTTGACAAATTCACAAAGTGGGTTGAGGCAGAGCTAGTCAGTAAGTGTGATGCAGCCACGGCGGTTCAATTCATGAAAAAGGTGATCTTTCGCTTTGGTTTTCCACACAGCATTATAACTGACAATGGTACTAATCTGTCCAAGGGTGCCATGGAGGAGTTCTGTCAACGTGAGCATATCCAGCTTGATGTTTCATCAGTAGCTCACCCCCAATCCAATGGGCAAGCTGAAAGAGCCAATCAAGAAATTTTGAAAGGCATCAGGCCCCGGCTTATGGTTCCTTTGCAACGGACGCCGGGTTCTTGGGTAGAAGAGTTACCTTCTGTGATATGGAGCATCAATACTACCCCCAACAGGTCTACGGGTTACACGCCTTTCTTCATGGTTTACGGTGCAGAGGCGGTTCTACCTAGTGACATCCGTCATGACTCGCCCCGCGTGGCGGCTTACGTTGAAGCTAATAATGAACAAGCCCGTCAGGATGCACTTGACCTATTAGATGAGAAGCGCGACTTGGCAGCAACCCTCTCGGCGATTTACCAATAGGACTTGTGCCGTTATCACAGCCGCCGGGTTAAGTCCAGAACCTTTCAAGAAGGTGACTTGGTGCTACGGCTCATCCAGGATCAGTCGGATGCGCACAAGCTATCCCCACCTTGGGAAGGACCCTTTGTGGTCAGCAAGAACTTGAACAACGGGTCATACTACCTTATCGATGTTCGAGAGCACAAAGATTCACGTAAGTCGGAGGAGGAGACCCGCCGGCCATGGAATATCGCTCATCTTCGGCCTTACTACACTTGAGCCACCGGCTCTCATGATGTACATATTTTGACGATGTATATATTATGATAAGTAATAAAGCAGGACCTCTATCCTTTTCATCCTCGATAATCATATGTTTTGATTATTCTAATTATAAAACGACCAATTGGGGGCTGATCGTATTCGAATCTAGCTTAACCCTCTCGGTCCGGCTCATGATCGTATTCGAATCTAGCCATTAAACCTCATGATCACTAGGGGGCTTCCTGTTCAAACATAGGTCGTATTCGAACCAAAGAGAACACAGCTGTCGGTACCCTTTTGATTGGCACACTGCCAAACCCACTAGGGGGCTTCTTGATCGTATTCGAATCATAGCTTAACCCCTTTGGGTCCGACGTTGATCGTATTCGAATCGGCGTCGTCAAAAAATTCTCAAGGTCATTTGGGGGCTTCCGGTTAAAACATAGGTCATATTCGAACCAAAGAGAACATAGCTGTTGGTACCCTCTTGATCGGCGCAACGCCAAAGCCACTGGGGGCTACATGATCGTATTTGAATCCTAGCTTAACCCCTTTGGAACGGATTACTGGTCGTATTCGAATCAGAAGCCTCAAAATTTTGTCTATTTTGTCTAAAGTTTTTGCAAACAATCTTTTGAGTTTGCCTTGAGACTTTTTTGATCATATTCGAAGCGTCTAATGAGTGGCTTCTATTTAACCCGGCTTGACCTTGGTCAATAAGTCGCCAGCGTATAACAGTCATCATATGTGTGGAAGTGCCGGCTTCTACAAAATTGGGTTATCACCCTTACTGTTCGGATCACACAAACCAACAGTACAAATCAACGGATCACAGGTATGAATATTTCAAAGCTATAATTGATAACAGGCTTATCTATGACTCTTTTTCATGTTCCGGGTTTCATGTCAGATATATGACCCGCCCTGCGGTAAACCGCCAAGCGTCTTGTGATTTATTTCTGTATGCAGGACAGTTTAAAAATTTTCTTAAGCAGAAGGAAAGCAGATGATAAGTATAATACGGGTAAATATAAGATGGCGGCTTAACAGTGTTGAGCACCAAACACATGCACGACGGCACGGCAAAATTGAGTTATTTCTACCCTATTACATGACTCCCCGAGTCCAAATGATTAACATTGTTTTTTCAGCAAAACATAAATACGAGCCGCCTGTCGGATCAATTGTTTTGTTGGCCTGAAGCTTCCGGATCATCCCTTTCCGCTCCTCCATCTTGTTCCCTGTCCTGGAAGGTTGATGATGACCATTCAATGCCACTCAAAGCTTCAAATTCAGCTTCATCATCAATTAATCTGGCTAGGTCAACTTCAGGGGCGAAGGTATGCTTACGAATTGGAGGGATCAGGCTGATCACTTCATAATGTGGCGTTGGAATTCTCCGATTTTCTGTGTCATAACCCGGTTGGTACTTGGTAAGATCCGTGTCATTACCAATCAGGGTGTCCACAGGGCGTATTTCCTTCACACAAGCGGTGAAGTCCTTCTGTTCAAATGATGTACCATCCTCCTTCAGACATGGATATCCAATGGCGATGTCGGCTGGGTCTAGCTCCGGTAGCCACGCCTTGGCCCGGCTTAATGCAGCTACGGCTCCGGCTCTCGCAGAAGATCGCCTTAATTCATTAAACCGCTGGGGCAGCACAGCAAGCCGTTTTAGTACATTCGCCAGGAGTTTGGGGACTTCGTTTGATAGGGCAACTGCGGCCAAGGCATGCTGAGATCTGGTATACAGTTGTTCCACGAGTGTGTAGACCGCCTTCAGCTTCACCAGCATGTTCTGGTTAAGGTTGGAGCTCCTGGGCCCTGTATAGCAATATCAGGTGAGTTAATTACAAATTCATATGATTATTAGAAACGTTTAATACTTAACATTGGCAGGGCGACTTACCAAATATTGCGGAGACCATCTGAGATACACGGTGTTTTAAGCCAGATAATTCAGTGGTTACCTCTTCAAGTGCTTTTTCCGCTGCTTCGGATCGTTGGGTTAAAGCAATTTTTTCATCAACCCAGGCCTTCTTTTCAACTTCAAATTCGGATTTTAATTTTTCTTGTTCAGATATACTGAATTCAAATTTGGAATTAGCCTTCTGAGTTTCAGTCTCTTGGGCCTCCAGGCGGCTCTTCAGTTCAGACAGTTCTGATTGAAGCTGAGCAGTCGTGGCCTGCACAAATACCGGATTAACAATCATGGATATTGGCATACAGTATTAAGTCCCAAGTCTTTTGCAAGCAAGAATACTTAGCACTTGGGGGCTAATGTCTCATGAAGGTTTTATCTAACTAGCGGTTTATGAGACTAAGTCCCAAGCACTTTGCAAGCAAGAATACTTGGCACTTGGGGGCTAATGTCTAATGAAGGTTTTATCTAACTGGCGGTTTATGAGACTAAGTCCCAAGCACTTTGCAAGCAAGAATACTTGGCACTTGGGGGCTAATGCATATTGATGTTCAATCTACACGAGGAGTATATTCTGCATAAGCATGGGAAAGACCGGCTCATTTATATTGATTAAACCGGCTTTTGGAGGCTATAGAGTAAGCCGGATTTCTTACATACCTTGTCCAGATATATTACTAATATTATCAAGCTTGTTTCTAAGTCTACCGCATATTTCATCATAAGCAATAGACTTGGGGCTGGCATGGTAAGGGTAATTGAGTACAAAGAAAAGATTGTACCTCAAACTTCTGGTGCATCTGCTTCACCATGTTAATTTCGATGTCACGGCTGCTGTGCACTTGGCTCATATAGCCAGAAAAGACTTCTCCAATACTCATGTGAGTATAATCAGCGACATCAAGCTTAACCCTGTGGCGTTCCAGAAGTTCCTCTTTGGCGGAACACTTGGCTAGCACGGTCGGCCTCCTCGGCTCAACAAAGCCGGTCTTGGTGATTTCGACATCAGGGTCTTGAGGATCATCCATCTTGGCCGGGCTAGGGACTTCTGGGTTTTCAGAACCATCAACGGCTTGCTCGGCAGGCGGGTCAGCAGTTAGCGTTGGTATATCATGAGCTGGCTCAGGTGGCGGCTCATGAGTGGAGGCTTCAGGTGCGACCGTTCCAAGTTCCGGCTCGTTTAAAATCGGCTCTTCGGCCGGCTTGTTTTTCTTCGCCCTTTTGCTGGGCTTGGCTTTTCCGCTGCATAAGATCAAAAGGTCGGTACAAATACAACAAATTGAAATAAACACAAGATAAGCAGGTTATCATTACCCTGGAGCGGTTTTAAAAGCCGGCAAATTGGACTGCATTGACTCGCCGGAGGAAGGTGAAGTTTCCTGATAATTTGAGTCAGAAGAGTTGAGTGGTTGACGAGTGAGACCCGCCAATGGGTAAAAGAGATTTAAATCGGAGGTGACCTCGTTGCGGCGCTTCCTTGGTACATTGGATAGGCCGGAGGAGAGTTCCGCATCTTTACTGGTCAGGGTCTGCCTCCGGCTCTCATGAATCTGTCGCTTCAAAAGAAATTGAGGATCGTGATAAGCTAAGGGATGTGAAAATCTTACTTTCCGGGTTACTCTTCGGATTTTCTGTCTTGGCAAAGGCTCGGAGTCAGAGGAAATGATAGTTACCTCTTCAGCTTTTCCATGACTGGTTCCCGTGTCTTCCTGCTGATAATCAGTGTCAATAAGGTGGTTAAAACAGGAGCCAAGAGAGTCAAGGGCTACCTCTGACTCAGAGGTATCTTCTAAATGAAGCAAATCCGAAGCGCTGGTCTTGTTCCCTTTCCTCTTGGCAGTGGCTTTTCTGGCGGCTTTCTTGGCCTTCCTGGCTTTCTTTGCAGCTTCATGGTCGTACTTTGCTTTCCAAAATTGATCATTAGCCTCTGAAAAACAACGAGAGTCTGAGTAAAGACAAAACCTTAAGGGTGAAAGTAAGAATACTCAAGTTTGGCGGCTTACAGCTGGAGCCGGGTTAGCTTTGCAGAAAGGACTTAAGTAAAACTTGCCACAATCTGCTAGGCTCTTCTTCAAGAGCGACTTTGTCGTATCATCAATGACATCTTCAGGTAAATCAACAGAACTGTGCCGCAGAGAATCATTTTTCTCACCGGTATAGGTGCACATCAAACCGGAATGACGGCTTAATGGAATGATCCGCCAAGCAACCCAGACCCGGACCAAATCGATACCATTCAAACCATTCCCCAAAATAGCCTTGACTTTGGTCATGGTGGGGGCAAGTTTCTGGCGTTCAGCAGCAGATAGTTTGTCTGGTAAAGGATGAGTAGATTCGAGGCGCGAGGCGAGAAAGCCGGGTAAAGGGTTCTCATTAGTCGGAGAAGTATCTTGGCAGTAGAACCATGTTTGGTTCCAGTCTTTGGGGTGACTCGGTGGATTTGCGTAAGGGAAAATGGCGTCTCTCCGTCGTTGGATTGAGACCCCACCAAGTTCCAAGCTAGGCCCGTTGGCACATTCATTCTGGCGGTTTAAGTAAAACAACTCTCTGAAGAGTAGCAAGCTGGGTTCTTCTCCAAGATACACTTCGCAGAACACTTGAAAGTTGCAAATATTAGACACGGAGTTGGGTCCGATGTCTTGAGGACGGAGGTCAAAAAAGTGAAGAACGTCTCTAAAAAACTTTGAGCCAGGTGGGGAAAGACCCCGGTTCATGTGGTCAGTGAAGACAATGACTTCCCCCTCTTTGGGTTGAGGCTTTTCCTCGGTTGGATCAGGTGCACGGTAGGACATGATTTCCTTGTCTGGCAGATAGCCAGTCTTCACAAAATCGTCAAGTGTGCTATCTGTGACGATGGATTTGACCCAATTGCATGTGACGGGTGTTTTAGGTGGCATTATGAAGACGGAATCCTAGCAAAAGAGTAAAATTACAGGTTCAAACTTAAGCCGGAGAAGACAAATGTTATAGTGCGTATTCAAGATGGCGCCTTATGAGGGGCCTAATGGTATATGGCTTATTATGTTAGGTTGTTTAAACCGCCATGAGCAGTCAAGTTACTTAAGCTGCCATGTGTGGTTGATGTTACCTATTGAGCATTGCAATTTAAGTCAGTGATTAGAGCCGCCAGGGCTGGATGGATCTATCAAAAAACACAGATATTTGGCTAAGTGTCATAAAAACAAGTTTCACATATCGCAGTCATTATTTTGGATCAAACGGTTGCTCAGAAAAGAAAATATTCTAGACCTAAAAATGAAGTACAGAGGAATTCATCAGTTCTAAAAGAGGCCTCTGTACAAGAAAAGGGGATCTACTAGCATCTGAAATGGATGCGAAACAGCTACCACATGAGTTTCATACTTCTTTTAGATCAAAAGAGACCGCGGTGGAGAAACTACGAAGAATCCGTGATGAACAGCGAAGAACACAGAAGAACTCGCAAACCCTAATGTGGATCTAAGGTGCAGAAAATCAAGGACTTACGGACGCAGATCTGCTGCGGAGAGTCGCCGCCGTTCTCTGGACAAGCTCAGGTTGATGCAGCGGTCGGGGTCGAGGAAGACGAAGTGCGCAGCGGCGGCGGTGGAGCTTGAGTGGCAGTAGGGTCACGAGAGGAAGAAGACGATGGAAAGGGGGAAAATGAAGAAAGACCAGTTGTGCCTATTTATAAGGGAAAGACTGATAAAGGGGCGCGAAAAACGAGGAGGCCAAAAATATGGGTATCCAGCTTGTCAGGACGCCTCGATTCTCGGGATGGTTATTAAAGATAAGGATGCGTTGAGATATATTGGATAAAATATGAATTAATGACAGATGACGTCATGGCGGGTTATTGCAAATTCAGAAGATGACGTCATGGCGGGTTACAAATTGCCGTGAAATAGAGAGAGAAGATTTTTCTAAGTGTTGAAGATTGACATGAACCAGTTCAAATCAATCTGGGGCCTAATGTTGGGGATATAACTATTAGTATGACCCGCCAGAAGGTGCCGGGTTATACTTAAGACGACTCTTGAAGCCCAAGACGACTCCTGGAGATGGCGGGTTAGTTAAGGGCCCAAGGCCCAAAAGGGCGACTTAAGGCCCGTAGAGATAAACCGCCATATATGTGTAACTTGTATTATAAGGCAGGAATAGATAGAAACCAAGCCGGACACTGTTTATGAGCCGGCCGGGACTCTATGAGCCGCCGGGCGTCAACCTCTGTATATAAAGGGACGACCCGGCGGCGGTTCAGGGCAAGTAACATCAAATCGAGAGCTAGGTCAAGCAGATTCGCTCCCTGGTTATCGAGACATAAGCAATCCCACTCAAAACTGGATCGTAGGCTTTTACCTTCACCGTAAGGGGCCGAACCAGTATAAACCCCATGTCCTTTGTCCCGATTAACCCCTTCTTGCTTCCTAGTTGCGATGGCTCCACGACTAAGTCCTTTCGCTAGGACATCTGTCGTGACAATTCCACGACAATGATACTTTTCGCCGTATGAATTTGACTGACAAAGATCTTAAGCTGTCTTCTACTGTTTTTCATGGGTTGGTGCCTGGTAAGTCGGCATATCCAGTGGGTAAGATAGCCTTGGAGGTGGATTTTGGTGATGAGCATCACTATAGGACTGAAACATTGACTTTTGAGGTGGTCAAGATCAAGAGCCCTTATCACGCCTTGTTTGGACGGCCGGTTTATGCCAAATTTATGGCATGGCCATGTTATGTTTATCTGCAGCTTAAAATGTTGGGTCATAAGGGTACCATCATGATGCATGGTGATAGGAAGATAGCTTTGGAGTGTGAAGAGGGCGATGCTACCTATGCTGAGTCTCTTTGTGCAACAGAGGAGTCAAAGATCTACAAAGATAATGTTGATCCAGTGGATATGACCCCCTTGAAGAAGCCAACCATTGAGCATGACCCTTTGTTGAAGTTTAAGTCGGCAGATGACACCAAGCAGGTCGATTTTGTTCCTGGCGATTCATCCAAACAGTTCAACATCAGTGCTAATATGGATCTGAAATAGGAAAGCGCGCTCATCAAGTTCATCCGTGAGAACCGGGACATCTTTGCATGGAAGCCTTCAGACATGCCAGGTGTACCGAGGGAACTCGCTGAGCACACTCTCATGTGCCAAATTCGGCTGCACACGCCCCTAAGATAAACACCAAGGCGCTGCTTCCCCGGCGTAATAGGCGCACTAGCGCCTGTTACGCCGGGGAATGCTTCCGTTAATTGGGAATCAACTGGCCAGAAATTGAAATTCAGGGGGGCGACGGACCTCTAGCTAAGGTGAAATAGTATATGAGGAGAAACCTTGTGCATCGCGAGTTACTAGGAACATCTAGTATCAAGAAGAAGCGGTCAACTAGTGTCTTCTGTGGGATGAATACCGTGCAAGCAGAGACGTAAGATTTGCATGAATAAGGGAAGAGGAGTACCTTTTTCGGTTGCCGGTGTGGTCACCTCCACATGTCGCGCCGATCTTCTTCTTTTTACCGGGGAAACCGATGTTCTGGAGGGTGCAGGCTTGGACGAACTCATGGCCAAATTGTTGACTGTGTTGTCGTGGCCTTATGTCGGTGGAGGGGAAGCAGACCCGAGGCGACGAAGGACGGCGTAGCAGGAACAGCTCCGGTGCGGTGGAGGGTGGCGAAGTTGGAGCGGCAGCGGTGAGGCGCAGGATGGCGTGGTTGAACTGGCTCGGGTACGGAAGGCTCGGCCTCGGCTTCAACTACTAGCCGTGGAGGGTGTTGCGGTTGAGGTTGCGGTGGACGACGTCGGGGTATCTGCTCCGGCGTGATGGAGGAGGGCGGCGGTTGATGGGTGGGATGGGGTGGCGGACGGAGGACGCCGGGGTTTCGCGGCTGGTGGAGTGGTAGTTTTGGTGCCCACGGAGTACGAATGGGGAATCGGACGGGTGGGGGGAACCATGTTTCGGTCTGGGACGCGCTTGTCTTTGGCTTTTTTGAACAAAAGATGGGACGCGCTTGTTTGAAATTTGGGGAAAGTACAACCTTTGCCCCCCTCTTAAATTTCGGACCTACTGCGGGTCGGGGGTAGGATGGTAATCCCAGGTGTCCCAAATAGTGGGCGGGAGCGATTTCGGGCGCGCGCATGTGTGCTTAGGCGGCCATTGTGTATGAATGTCTTTCGGATGCGGTTGCGTGGCGTCTAGATGAAGCTACAAACCTACCCCGGTTTAGACCTTTGGACGTCGGGCCGGTAGGTTTCACGGGTCGGAGTTATTAGAAAAGTAATTTCCTTGTACTACCAAACATTGGTCTCATGCGGTTTCGGGCGAGTAGAGGCTCTTTTGGCGCTTCGTTCGAAATTTTGAAACACAAGCATTCACGTTTAGAGTACTCTTGAACTATGAGGATTGACCTAAATAGACAACGTTATATTTGACCTTGTATGTTTGAAAACCTCATTAAATTATCCGCTTCTTTTTGAAATTTTGACACTTGAAAATCCTATAACTACGATTATTTTGGAATGGAGGAGCTAAATTTGAATCTATTTTGTACACGACTACATATGCTATTATGTACAAAATCAGAGCAAAGATGGGTGCCCCCATAATTTAGGTATGGTTTACAAATGCCATGATATCAAATTCAAATAATTGAATGGACTTCATGTTGAATTCGATTTTTTTAAACCACCTTAAGTTGAATTCAAATGTATGCTAGTTCATAGGTAGCTATTTATAATGTCCATTGTGTAACTTTCGTATGTATAATGTGCTTTACGCACACAACATGAACTATACTCACGTTTATATTCGATTGCTAAAGCGATGCATTGTCTGGAGTTCAAAATACTAACTATGTGGATCAATTGTGTCGAATAATAACATAGACATGCTCAAATTCGATAGAATCTAGATGTTTGATGGATCAATGACCGCTCCTTACGCGAATTGCAAATATCATGATCCCATCCTAATATTTGGATACAATTTATATCTTTAATCAATGTGTAGAGCAGTCTTTTACGTGTAGTTTCACTCTCCATAGGTGGTCTCTCACACATGCTCACACACTCTCTCCCGAGGTGTCTTTCTCGCACACATGCTCTAGATATAACCCTCCCTCCCTCTCGTAACCATTTACAACTGTTTTCATTAACCTTTATCACAAGCACTCTTCCTCTCGCAAACATACACACGCACAATCCTCATCAACCCTTTCTATATACATGGACCTGCCTACGTGTCTCATGTACGGACATTATCTTTACGCCTACATCTCACGCATTGTCTCACACCTCTCTTCCTAATCGACGAGTACGATCCTAGCAGAGCATTCTGTAGGATGCCCCTTAAAGTTAGGTTGGATGAATAGTAATATCAGAGATAAAGGGGTTACCTTAGTCCGAGAACCTAGGGTTACAAATCCTAGCTGGCTTTGTCAGTGGACACAGAGTCCTTCACAATTCTGCTATCTTTGTCTTGTACGACTAGTCATCCATGGGTCTTCCTAAATGCGTCAGGGGCCAACCAATGTGCCGCAGGACGGAACCGAACGAAGGGCCTCACCTCGACCCACCGGACCTCACGCGGTGACACACCCTCTGCCCCCACGTCTCATTATCTTCTCACACCCACACATACCAACACAAACACCACACACAGAGAAAATTTCTCCTGGTGCCTCTATTCCCTCCCCCCTTGCATATACACACTCAAGGGAATGGAATCTCTTGTCGTGACGTCATATTCGTCTCTCTC